>NC_138558.1:71904806-72122306 GCF_964273705.1 Natrix helvetica | reverse complement strand
GGAATAGAATACAATAATTTAAGATATAGATAAAATAGATTAAAATTATATTTTGGTGTCACCCTGCAATCTACTCCAATCAGTCCCACATATGCAGATCTCAACCAAACCATTTTGCTCAAGTACTGTGCTGTGTTAAATGTTATTTTCCGGTTCTGGCTGCATATAAAGTAAGTTGTTTTGATATGGGGATCCCAATGGGTCATTTTTTTAGTATATGGCCCTGTCACTCACCCCCTTATACAAGCAACAATCAAATAGGATGTGAGGAGGAAATAGGGTGGGGAGGAAATAGGAGGAAATAGAATGAGGGGAACCTATTCACAGTGCGTGCGTGCGCAGAGCTGCCTGAAGGCAAGAACAGTTAAGACAAAAGGGGCAACTCAGGAGTAAGGCTTGTAGATGATTGGCCCCTCTCATAAGACAAAAAGGAGGAGCAAAGGCACGTGAGCAGGAAGCAACTTTGTTCATTTTGGTCAGTTTAAATTCTGAAGCTCCATTTTGACTCTGTGCTCCATGTGACCTTGCAAAGCTAATTGACAATTACTGTGTTTCCCCCAAAATAAGACAGGGTCTTATTTTCTTTTGACCCCTGAAATAAGCATTTGGCTTTATTTTGGGGGAGGTCTTATTATTTTTGAGGTGCAGGAGGTGGCAAGCGTGGTCACTTCATGGATACTGCTATGTTGTAATGCTTTCAGGGAGGGCTTATTTTAGCACATGCGTTCAAAAGCCCGATTGGGCTTATTATCCAGGGGTGTCTTATTTTCGGGGAAACAGGATAGGTATTTGGCAGCATGTCAAGAGAGATAAAGGTAGGTGCTTATCAGCCTTATCCCAAAAGACTTTGGCAGACTTCTGTCTGACTCTTTACAAACTATTTGGGACTCATTACGGGCTGTGAATGAACATATTTCACAGCCGTTGAAATAAAAAGAGGGTTTTTGGGACTAAGCATGGACTTTTTACTGTCTCGGGAAGTCTAGATCAGAACAGATTTCCTCCGTAATCTACTTGACAAAGCTGACAGCTATCCATAATTCTAGAAATAGTAACCTTCCCAAAGTTGCTGAAAATTAAATAATGCCAGACAGCGGATACTACCAAATTTGCATCGTTACATGAAATTAACGACCTGAAATTAACCAATGCATTAAACAATTCTATTACTTGATTAATCCGTTGACATTTTTTTTACGGTGGCTGTTTTAATGGTTGGGCTTTAGCATTGTGACCAAGAGTGACTGGATATGTCCGCAGAGCAATGTACTAAGTAATATACTGTTTGACTTGTTAATACGTATATAATTTATTTCAACAATTAAAGCTATGTTGAATTTGGGAGCTGCTCAGGGCTCCCTTCAAACACTTCAGCAGGGCAAAAATTGTTGATAGCAGCGAAGGATTTCAGGACTGTAGACAACAGTGGGGAATAACATACACTGTTATGTTTGTACCTATTTAGCTATCTGTCAATCCATCCATTAATCATCTCCTGACAGTGCAAACTATTTTCATGCTTTTGGCAAGAATACTGCATGGATTTTTGGTGATCTAAAATCCAGCTTGACAGTAAGAAGTTACCATAGATCTTTATCACACACACACTAATTAGAATAGAATTAGAATAGAAAGACCTTGGAGGTCATCTAGTGCAGCCCCCTGCTGAAGCAGGAGAACCTATACCATTTCATACAAGTGATAGTCCAGTCTCTTCTTAAAAACCTCCTGTGATGAAGCATCCATGATTTCTGGAGGCAAGTTGTTCCACTGGTTAATTATCCTCGCTGTTAAGAAGTTTCTCCTTAATTCCAGGTTGCTTCTCTCTTTGGTTAGTTTCCAACCATTGCTTCTTGTCTTGGCTTCTTGTTCATTGGAGAGTAAGTTGACCCCCTCTTTTCTGTGGTAGTTCCTCAAATATTGGAACACTGCTATCATGTCTCTCCTAATTCTTCTTCCCTTTAGACTAGCCAAACCCAAATCCTGCAGCCATTCTTCCTATGTTTTAGTCTCCAGGCCTTTGATCATCTTAGTTGCTCTTCTCTGAACTTTTTCCAAGGTCTCAATATCTTTTTTGTAGTATGGTGACTAAAATGGGTTGCTGTATTCCAGGTGTGGTCTTACTAGGGATTTATGAAGTGGCATATCTGTCTGTCTGTCTGTCTGTCTGTCTGTCTGTCTGTCTGTCTGTCTGTCTATCTATCTCTATCGCTATCTCTATCATCTATCTATCTCTACTTACCTACTACCTACCTACCTATCTACCTACCTATCTCTGTCTCTATCTCTGTCTCTCTCTTTCTCTCTCTGTCATCTATCTATACCTACCTACCTACCTACCTA
Organism: Natrix helvetica; assembly: GCF_964273705.1. Lineage (NCBI taxonomy): Eukaryota > Metazoa > Chordata > Lepidosauria > Squamata > Natricidae > Natrix > Natrix helvetica. The sequence goes on along the minus strand of NC_138558.1, from coordinate 72,119,963 downwards.
TCTATCATCTATCTATCTATCTATCTATCTATCTATCTATCTATCTATCTATCTATCTATCATCTATCTATCTATCATCTATCTATCACTCTCTCTCTCTGTGTCTCCCTCTCTATCATCTCTCTATACCTACCTACCTACCTACCTACCTACCTACCTACCTACCTACCTACCTATCTAACTATCTATCTATCATCTCTCTATCTCTACCTACCTACCTACCTACCTACCTACCTACCTATCTATCTATCATCTCTCTATCCCTACCTACCTACCTACCTACCTACCTACCTACCTACCTACCTACCTACCTACATATCTATCTATCATCTCTCTATCTCTACCTACCTACCTACTTACCAACTACCTACCTACCTACCTACCTACCTACCTACCTACCTACCTACGTATCTCTCTCTCTCTCTGTCTTTCTCTCTCTCTCTGTCTCTCTCTCTCTGTTTCTGTCTCTCTCTCTGTATCTATCCATCCATCCATCCATCCATCCATCCATCCATCCATCCATCCATCCATCCATCCATCCATCCATCCATCCATCTATCTATCTATCTATCTATCTATCTATCTATCTATCTAAATTGCACACAGCATACACACACTTTCACACCTACACACAAACATGCACTTTCAACTTTGAAAGACTTGCTATTTTTGTTAACATTGTAGAAACCTGATTAAACAGCAGGAAGATTTACGGCAATTTTCTTTAGAGATTCGTCTAAGTTCTTTGTGTTGTAGCATAAGAAAAATTTCCACCTTGGGTGTTGTCCATGATAGAATTATTGAGAAAACTTCATCTTTAAAAAAAAAAAAACATATGTATGTTATATTGAATTATATGCCAACTGCCTGGTATTTAACAGAGGGAGTTTGTGATGTTCTAGCAATAATCGTTAGGAGATGGAAAAATACTATAATTCCAAATATAAAGGACTGGATTACAGAAAGGTGTGGTTTAGCCATTTTTCTTGAGAAAATTACATATTTGGTTAATTCTAGGGAACCGTTTGCCATTTCTATTTCCAATGTGGTGACTTGTTAGTTGGGGGATATTTTTTTTTGAACAGGTTTGGTCAACAATAAAAGTTTTGCATTTCTTTATAGAGATTTTTAATTTCAGGCGAAGGTGGGATAGGTGTTACCATTATTTTATTTGTGTTTTCTTTTTTTGTATTTTCTGATTGTTTTACACTTTCTATTTGCTTTGGAGTATGGTAAAATGTTTATTTTTTATTTTGACATGTCTATTTCAAAATGGATCATTGGAGGAATTGGGTTTTTGAACAAAAATAAAAAATGTTTGGATGGAAAAATATGGGAAGTTGTGCATCATCAGTTAATAAAATTCGTTCTTTGTCCATTTGGGATTTCAATCATAATTTAAGCTTAATTTCTTTTTCCCCCACCTTCCAATTCATGAATATTGAATCAAAAGTGCCATTCTGTAGTCTAGTGATATACAAGGGGTTTGTGTGTGAGAGTGCACGCATGTGTCTGAAATCCATCTCTATCTACCCATCTATCATCTATCATCCATCTATCCATTATCTCTGTCTCTTTCTCTTTAGCTAATATCTATCTATCTATCTATCTATCATCTATCTATCTATCTATCTATCTATCTATCTATCTATCGATCTATCTATCATCTATCATCTATTTATCTATCTATTCCATCTTATTCTCTCTCTAATATCTATATCTGTCCATCTATCTGTCTCTATCTTTCTTTCTTTGCCTCTCTAATTATCTACCTACCTACCTACCTACCTACCTACCTACCTACCTACCTACCTACCTACCTATCTATCATCCATCAGTATCATCCATCATCATCTATCTATCTATCTATCTATCTATCTATCTATCTATCTATCTATCTATCTATCTATCTATCTATCTATCTATCATCTAATCATCTAAATCTAATTTATCTATCTATGGATTATCTATCTATCTATCTATCTATCTATCTATCTATCTATCTATCTATCATCTATTTATCTATCTATAATCTCTCTCTCTAATCTCTCTCTCTCTCTATCCCCCATACTCTCCCTCCCTCCTTGTGTCTAACTCTCTCTGTCTCTCTCTATCATCTTTATCTCTATCTCTCTCCTTCCCCCATTTCTCACATTTCTATCTCTATCTCTATGATATCTATCTATCCATCCATCCATCCATCCATCCATCCATCCATCCATCCATCCATTCTCTCTAATATCTGTATGTATCTATCTGTTTGTCTGTCTGTTTTTCTGTCTGTGTCGTCTGTCTGTCACTCTAATCCATCCATCCATCCATCCATCCATCCATCCATCTATCATCTATCATCTATCTATCTATCTATCTATCTATCTATCTATCTATCATCTATCATCTATCATCTATCATCTATCTATCTATCTATCTATCTATCTCTCATCTCTCTATCTCTCTATCTCTATCTCTATCTATCTATCTTTCTCTCTATCTATCTATCATCTATCTATCTATCTATCTATCATCTATCTATCTCTTCTAGCTATCAACTATCTTCTATCATTTATCTTCTATATATCTATCATCTATCTATCTATCTATCTATCTATCTATCTATCTATCTATCTATCTATCTATCTATCATCTATCATCTATCTTCTCAATAAAAACAAGTGAAGGTGTTTATGAAGTTGAATTATGCATGCAGATTACCTTGGTGAGTTTGAACTGTTGAAATAGAAGTGCAGCATTTATCTGCAGTTCATAATTACAGTAATTTCTGCTCTCCCTGCAGTTGAAGACTGATTTAGAAACTTGATAATCCCATGATATGATGGCCTTACAAACATTCAAGCAAATCAGCATTCCTCCTTTCAATGCTGCAATTGTCGGCAGAGGTATTTATAGCAGATAGAATAGAGGGAGTGCCTCTCCTGGCACACTGTATCTATCTGCACCAGCTAAACATTTATATTCTATAGATCATTTCGTTACCTCAATCCTTGGGGATTTTCTGCTGTTTGCAGAATGTATGATGGCTTAAGAAGCAAGCTTTCCCAGGCTGCAACCTTCTAGGATTTAGGTAGGTCTCTGAGGCACAATTTCTTTTCCTGAATCAATAAGTGCCTTTTGTTAAATTATTCCATGCCATACTGTATCCCTGCAAATATTCAACGTATTAAACTTCCCATTCTCTATCGTACATGTTCTCAAATATATAAAGCAAATACTATATATTCTGCCGTATAAGGCGACTGGGCGTATAAGACGACCCTCTATTTTCAGGTGCCCGCGAGCCAGTTGAAGGTCTTCATGCTGCCCAGCTTTCGTAGTTTGAGCTCAGCGCCTTCCTCCTCCGGACCTCCAGCCAGACCTTACTAAGCCATCCCAGCGCTCATCCATCCACGTACCCAGGCGTGGAGCGCAGAGGTTATCGATTGAAAGGCCGGCATCTGCGCTGGTGGTGACGCGGCTTTTTGCTTGGCAGCGTTGCTTCTTCTTTTGTTTTTGTTTTTTGGTATACCCAGCATATAAGACGACCCCCGATTTTTGAAATAATTGGGGGGGGGGGTTAAAACATCGTCTTATATGCCGGAAAATACGGTAGCTGATTTGGAGTGGAAGAAGAATTTTACCTCAGAGTGGTGCGATCAGAGGTGGTATTCAGCCGGCCCGTGATGGCAAACCTATGGCATGCGTGCCACAGGTAGCACGCGAGCTGTTGCCCAGCTCAGCTCAGCTCCATCACACATGCGCCACGTGCCTCCCACTGGCCAGCTGATTTTTGGATTCGTGCCATGCATGTGAGAGATGCGTGTACATGCATGGGGGGGTCGCCCATGCCTGTGCAGGTGGTGGGAGGAGCACGAGGGGTGAGCCCCCCCCCACGCTCTCTTTTTGATGCCAGGAGGCTTTAGCTTCGCTGGCTGCCAGTGGGCCATAACAGAGCATCTCTTTTCCTCCACAGTTCTTTGGTTCACCGAAATTAGTGTCCCGGTGATAGGAACGATGTATGACATTGAGGATAAACCCTTGAATTTTCACTTTAATTCGTGCATTGCATATTTCAAAATTCATGAACGCCAACTGGCCGTCAGAAGATGCGACGAACAGTCCTTAATTACATAACACATGGAAAAATTTCACCATAATGTCAGCTGGGAAACTGAGCATCCTAGGTCAAGCTAAGTTGGTAACCATGGGAGAATCTCAAAGGGGTTTCCAAGTAAAAGTAAAAGTTAGACAAAAGTCTCTTCTTTAATCAAAGCCGTCAATTTTGCCATCCCCGCCAACTCCATTCATTTCAACCTCTGAAAAATGGATGCGCTACAAATTCCGTACATTTTTTTTAAAGGAAACAGTTAAATATTTTATTTCAACACCAACTTAACTTCAGGTCCAATAACGTAAGATTAGCACTTCACCAATCCCCAAATGCCAAGCTTAAAGCTCTCTTGCTTTTGTAGATAATGAAGAAAATACTACTATGGGCAGTTCTCCAAGATTCAAGTCAGATAGAATTAAAAGGTAAAGGTTCCCCTTGCACATATGTGCTAGTCAATCCTGACTCTAGGAGGCAGTGCTCATCTCTGTTTCAAAGCCGAAGAGACAGCGCTGTCTGAAGACGTCTCCGTGCTCATGTGGCCGGCATGACTAAACACCAAAGGTGCACAGAACGCTGTTACCTTCCCACCAAAGGTGGTTCTTATTTTTTCTACTTGCATTTTTACGTGCTTTCGGACTGCTAGGTTGGTAGAAGTTAGGACAAGTAATGGGAACTCACTCCGTTACACAGTGCTAGGGATTTGAACTGCCGAACTGCCGACCTTTCTGATTGACAAGCTCAGCATCTTAGCCACTGAGTCAATGCGGCAGATACAATTACCTTTGTTTTAGAATTACCTTTATTCTTTTTTTTTTTGGCATTATTCTATATTAGGTTACAGTGAAATAAAAACAGAGTAGACATTACAAAGGGGAGTACATAATACATTTTTACTTACTGCCCAGTCAGCCAAAAATCAATATTTGGAATAAGAAATTCCGCTTGTTGAACAGGTATAAATTCCAACCTCTTTTATTTTTCTGCAAGATATGGAGTTGGAATAACCATAAAGGTTATTTTCAAGCTTGCAGATTGTTTTAAAATTCCCCATGCAGTGAAATCAAGAGATTTCCCTAGATCAAATTCTTACTCCTCAAAAGATGAAAGTTCAATCATTTACAAGTTATCGCTTCAATTCCTCTTCCTCCTTAGTTTTTTTTTTCCCCATTTCTAGGGAGGCTTGTTTTATTCAGTGCTAAGCATCGCAATTTCTTACAAGTTTAAAACACCTTTTACCTAGGGATGGAAAGAAAGATGCCAGTAATATGGGGAGGGGATGGCAAAAATCAGATTATAAGTGATTAAACGTTGAATGCAGAAGCAACAGTGATCTCACAGGCCTGGGTCAAATGAAACAGGAAGATTAAAAAAAAACAAAGATAAAAATTAATGTAAAATATGAAAAAGAAAAAAAAAGAAGAAAAGGGAGTCAGGCTATTCTCCAAAGCACCTGAGGGCAGAACAAGAAGCAAAGGATGGGAACTAATCAAAGAGAGAGAGAGAGAGAGAGAGAGAGAGAGAGAGAGAGAGAGAGAGAGAGAGAGAGAGAGAGAGAGAGAGACTTTTCCAGCTTCAGCAAAGGCCAAATAAAAGTTATTTTCACACTCCTTTTTCAAAGGAATTCTAAGGACTTTCCTGTTTAGACATTTCAAGACAGAGAGACAGAGAGCAAGAGCGACACACACACACACACAGAGAGAGAGAGACATAAAGAGAGAGAGACAGAGAGACAGAGACAGACAGAGACAGCTAGAGAGAGAGGCAGAGAGAGAGAGCAACAGATAGACAGACAGAGACAGACACACACACACACACATACACACACAGAGAGAGACAGACAGAGAGACAGAGAGAAACAGACAGAGACAGACACAAACACACACACACACACACACACACACACACACACACACACACACAGACAGACAGACAGAGACACAGAGAGAGACAGGCATTTTTCCAGTTTCAGCAAAGGCCAAATAAAAGTTATTTTCACACTCCTTTTTCCAAGGAATTCTAAGGACTTTCCTGTTTAAACATTTCAACACAGAGAGAGGGAGAGACAGACAGACAGAGACACAGACAGAGAGACACAGAAACACACACACACACACAGAGAGACAGAGACAGAAGGAGAGAAGGTCGGGCATCTGCCTTTTCCTGGATCAGCCATCAGAGAAAGCCTCTTGGTCTTTTTCGCCTAAGGTAGATGTGTCTCAAACCGATTGCCAGGAAATATTAAGTACTGCAGGTGGCTCAGTCACTAGTTTAAACGATTTTGATGTTTTTTTTAATACCTTGCGTTCATTCTGCTTCTGTCTGGAATCCAGGTGTTTGTCATGCAAAACAGCAGAGGAGAACAGCTCCTGGTTCAAAGACTTCTGTTCCCTTTATATCTGCTGCATATTGTTTCTACACAGAATTGGCCTACTGATTATGAAAGACCCCAAGGAATTTATTTTACAAAATAGTTGTCTAACCATTTCCGGAAATTAAATACAGAACCTCTTTGCCTTGTTTCCTTTTTTCTTTTCTTTTAAAAAATCTTTTGTCTTTTGGTTCTGCCTTTGGAAGTAAAACTACAACAAAAGCTTTTCCCAGCAATTACTTTGCAAAGGAAGGAAGTGTTTAGAGAAGATGATTTGTTAATAGGTTTTAAAAAAACAGCATTGTGAACCTGATGTGTGCATGCACTAAATTTGTGCATTTTGGAAAGCATTATATATATATATATATATATATATATATATATATATATATATATATATATATATATATATATATATATATATATATATATATATATATATATATATATATATATATATATATATATATATATATATATATATATATATATATATATATATATATATATATATATATATATATATATTGTTTGCGGTATATGACATTGCAGCAAAGTCAGCTCAGAAGATCTAAGCCCCAGAGCTCACAGTATCGCCAAAAACATGGCAATGGTAACTTTGTTACCATGTCCTATTCCAGCCAGTCCAGCTAGTCCCCAATGGCTAACCTGTTGTTATGTCCTATTCCAATTCATGAATATTCTGACACTCTCATTGTTCAAGAAAGCCCCTATCTACAGTATATCACTGGACAAACCTGTCTTTCTCTATGATTTCCTTTATCAAACTCAACAGGTATGTTTTGGTAGAAAACTTTGCTGCGGAGGTAGAAAACAGTTGATTGGCTTCTAAGTAGACTTAGGAGTTTGTCCCTACTAAATCAAATGCTCTAAGCCCCAGAGCTCACTGTAACAGCATTGCCCAAAAAAACATTAAGAGTTCTTAGCCTAATTTTGCAAAGCTTTTTCTCCGGTAACATTGTACTGTTAACTAGGGAATACAAAAACTTTGCCAGACCAATTCTTGAATACAGCTCGTCTGCCTAGAATTCACACAGTATATTGGACATTAATACAACCGAATGTGGGGGCTGACGTCGCAGCGATATGACGCACGATCTTGCAGCTCCAAGATCACCATCAATATCTCTCCTGCTGGATGGTCCTTCTGGACCTAAACTGTCCTGTAGAGACGGTGATAGTGAAGGGCACATCCTGCTGATCCCAGGGACACCCCAAAGTCCTTGGTTGATCCAGGAGAAGCCTTTCTTTCTGGCAGTTGTGAGGCAGCCATTACGAAAAGAATCCTCCACACCTCTGGTTACAATAGAATAGCATATGCCACCAGACTCAAAATTTTCAGCTTGGGCAACCTGGAAATATGCAACCTACGGTCTGACCTAAGCATAGTAAACAAAATTGTCTGCTATAGTGTCCTACTTGTCAACAACTTATTCAGCTTCAACATCAATAATACACGGGCAAACAACAGATACAAGCTCAAGATAAATCGGTCCAAACCAGATTGCATAAAATACAACTTCAGCACCAGAGTGGTCAGTGCCTGGAATGCTGTATCCAACTGTTGTTACAGCCTCAAACCCTCACAGCTTCAACCTCAAACAGTCTAGCGTGGACCTCACCCCATTCCTAAGAGTTCCGTAAATTGGGGGAGGTGCATAATCGCACCAGCGTGCCTACCGTCCCTGTCCTATTGTCTCCATTTATCCGTACCCATTTCCTTGTTCATGTCCATGTTTATACTTATACCTCTTATCTTGTACATGTTTGACAAACTAAATAAATAAATAAAATGTCAAAAATTTAGAGAATTTTCTATTGTAATTTAATTTAATTCGAAACAAACTGGAGCATTTGAGAGCCTTCAAGTCTAAAATATCTGTTACTCAATGAGACCATTGTTAAGAGAATGTTCACCTATTTTGTGACCTTGTCAGTTAAGTGAATTACTGCTGTTGTTAAGTTAGTAACACGGGCATTAAGTGAGTCTGGTTTCTGCATTGACTTTGCTTGTCGGAAGGTCGCAAAGGGGGATCACGTGACCCTGAGACACTGCAACCATCATAAATAGGAGTCAGTTGCCTAAGCATCCAAATTTTGATCATATGACTTTCAGGATGCTACAATGGTTATAAGTGTGAAAAATGGTCATAAGTCACTTTTTTTTCAGTGCCATTGTCAGGCCTGCAGCCATCTTTGGATCTTTGGCTTGCCACACTTTCTATTAGCCTCATATGTATTTTCTCTTGTTGGAAAATGGGAGGGGGGATTGTATGGAGTTAGATGATATGTAGCCATAACAAAATTCTTTCTAGAAAGCCAAGGTCATCCTTTGTCTTTGCACCTCTGCACCTGGATGAATGGAACTGCCAGCATGGCAATGGAAGATTGGACCATGTGTTGGACTTGTGGGTGTGGGGGCAAGATCTTGAATTTCAACTAGGTGGAGAAAACCTGGAAGATTTCAGATTTGGGTTTTCCCAGATGTGCCAACATGACTCTCTTAATATTTTTGAACTTTGAGCAATACTTTGCCTTGGACTCTGATTTACTTTTGGATGCTATTTGGAACCCTGGCAGCCGTTGCAACCTCAAACCATCACTAAATGAACTGTTGTAAGTTAAGGACTACTTCTAGCAGGGTAACGCCAATGTAGTCTTTCAAGCAAACACTTCAAAATACAGAAATGATTCCTAAAAAAATTAGTCCTCTATAATAAAGGTTTCTCCCCCCCCCCCCCGGAGTGGAGTTCTTGTATATTTAAATAACATGCTTTTGATCCCAAGAGAATCTTATTAAGAAAACAATATCATTACGGAAAGGGGATGTTAATTTTAATCTAAAAGGTGAATCTCTAGTCTATTTCTAACTCAAGAAAATGTTTTATGTAACAGATGGGTTGTATTTCTGAAAGGCAAAACAAGACTCATCTGCCAAAATCTTCCTAATCACCCATAAATTTCAATATTCCTCAGTAACTGAGCAGATAAATGTAGATTACCCTACCAAAATAAACCTATTTACAAAATGGCTATGCAGCCTTTTCAGAACTAGGATTATTAATTTTAGCAGTGCATTCTACAGTTAATGCTATTATATCTGTATATATGCAGTCCTGGACTTAAATTTAGTTAACTAGGACTGTCATAGAGCATTGTGGTTGTTAAATCGAGTCATAATGTGACCACAGTCAATTGTATGACAATTTTTTCTGTGGTTGAATGTTGATAAAATCAAGGCAAGGCAAGGCAAGGCAAGGTGTGATTGATGTGAGGTGAGGTGAGGAGAGGAGAGGAGGTGAGGTGATGAGATGAGTTGAGTTGAGATGAAAGGAGATGAGATGAGGAGGTGAGGTGAGGTGAGATGAGATGAGATAAGGGGGTGAGATAGGTGAGGAGAGGAGAGGAAGTGAGGCGAGATGAGAAAAGATGAGGTGAGGAGAGGAGATGAGGTGAGCTGAGGTGAGATAAGGAGGTGAGGTGAGGAGGTGAGGTGAGAAGGTGAGGTGAGATGATGAGATGAGATGAGACAAGGAGGTGAGATGAGGTGAGGTGAGGAGAGGAGAGGAAGTGAGGTGAGATGAGAAAAGATGAGGTGAGGAGATGAGATGAGGTGAACTGAGGTGAGATAAGGAGGTGAGGTGAGGACAGGTGAGGAGAGAAGAGGTTTGTCATTTTTTTGTTGAGCCACATTAAAAATGAAAATCAGTTGCCTGCTCTCAATAGAAAGTATATATCTACCCATACACATACATAACACACACATATACACATGCTATATACATATATTCCTATACATATAAATATTAATCACTGTCCATTTTGGATACATAAGGAAAGGAGCTAACCTGAGAGGTCACAAGGTTGATGCTATCTGGAACATAACTGTGACTGAATCTGGAGCTTCCGCTTCAGAAACCACGAAGCCCCCAAACAGAAGATAACAAGGAAAACAAGTTCTGAAGAGGATATGTAGCTTCCCAGATAACGACAAACAGTTGCAGGAATTGGGTATATCCAGTAGGACCAGGGGAGACATGATAGCACTGTTTCAATATTTGAAGGGCTCCTACGAAGACGAGGGGGTCAAACTATTTTCCAGAGCTCCAAAAGGCAAGACAAGAAGCAATGGTTGGAAACTAACCAAGGACAGAAGCAACCTAGAACTAAGGAGAAATTTCCTAACAGTGAGAGAATCAACCAATGGAACAGAAGTTGCTTCCAGAAGTTGTAAATGGTCTGTCACTGGAGGCTTTCAAAAAGAGACCAAACCACTTGTCTGAAATGGTATAGGGTCTCTTGCTCGAGCAGGGGGTCAGGCTAGAAGATATTCGCGGTCCCTTCCAACTCTATTATTCCCTGTTCTAAAAATTCATCCTCTTGCAATTGGGCCGAACTGGTAGTGGTAATCTGGGATGGGTCGCAGAACCGGCAGTGACCCAGGCTGGCCACGCCCCTGAACTGGTTCCCTGGTCTCTGTTGGTGTTGCTGGCATCTTGTTTATTAGCTTTTAATGGTTTTTGTGCATGCGCACAACCGTTAACAGCGAACTGCGCATGCGCAAGTAACGTGCATGCCCACAACGGTACCGGTTCCCATAGGAATCCACCCTTGATAGGGGCGTGGTGGCTCAGTGGCTAAGACGCTGAGCTTGTCGATCAGAAAGGTCAGCAGTTCGAATCCCTAGTACCGTGTAACGGAGTGAGCTCTCGTGACTTCTCCCAACTTCTGCCAACATAGCAGTTCGAAATTACTTAAAAATGCAAGTAGAAAAATAGGAACCACCTTGGTGGGAAGGTAACAGCGTTCCGTGCGCCTTTGGTGTTTAGTCATGCCAGCCATATGACCACGGAGATGTCTCACGGACAGCTTAGAAATAGAGATGAGCATCGCCCCCTAGAGTCAGGAACGACTAGCACATATGTGTGAGGGGAAACTTTACCTTAAAACCAGACTTAACAATGCAGGATATTATTTTGTGATGGAAGAAAAACCGAAGTTCTCAAACTATGGTCAACTTCTACCAACTGCGTAGAAAATAATAGTGACGTTTTCTTAGCAGGAATTTTGAAGTGATTATCCATTGCCATGCTTTTGTATATTTTTGGCACTTTCCAATTAGCCTTAAGCTTTGATCCCCCATCCAAGGCCTAAATTAACCAACCCTAGTTAGCTGGAGATGAGTGGAAGCTTAAACGACTTTAGTTACTTTTCGTATTTTAGCTTCTGAAAACATTTATATTTAGGAATATGAACAATGTATATACACCTATGCTGAAGCCATAGTCAAAGTCGTTTGATTATGTCTTGCTTGGAAAAAGAAAACTTCGAGCAAAAGAAAGGAAGAAAATATTTTGATTGGATAAACATTTCAGTTAGTGATTTTCAAATCAGGGAAATGGAAATAATAAGCAATTTATTTATTTATTGTAAGGCGTCTGCTTCCACGACTGTGAGGGATTAATTATGCCTTTTTATTTGTCTTTTTAAAAAGCTTCATATGCTAAAACTTTAAAAAGAAAAACCCAATAAAAACACTGCCAGTCAACCTGCCTAAAACGTATGGTCAACATGTAGTTTAACTATTGGCTTTCCACAAAAAAAAAAAAAAGATCATTTACAAGAAAAGACTTTCACTCAACCCATTTTTAACACAAGTTTTTGAAAGTGTGCTGTTGTCTTGAGTAGGTGTTGGGGTTGCGTTAAGTTCTTGTCAAGACCGAACTCATCTGAAAATAAATCTCAGTGACCCACTGAAGAGCCTGCCAAGTCTCTAATAGCCCCCATAGATGTGTTAGTTTGAGAGTGAATCTTCTTTGCATCCAAGTATTTTTGACTGTAACCTTAAAGCCATGTTATAAAATCTATAGGTTGATCTTAAAATGAAAGACCAGAAAAAGCAATATAGGAAAGGCAATCCTCCCTCATTTTCCTTCCTTCCTTCCTTCCTTCCTTCCTTCCTTCCTTCCTTCCTTCCTTCCTTCCTTCCTTCCTTCCTTCCTTCCTTCCTTCCTTGTTATTCTATTATTCCTTCCTTCAGTGACGTGCGGTGAGGTTTATGACTGGTGAGGCACTGACACAGTGCTGGGTTTCAAATATTTTTAGACTTGTGGACTTCAACTCCCAGAATTCCACAGCCAGGCATGCTCAGTTCCAATTTAAAGCAACAGCATTTGTTTTTCTCCTTTGCTCCTTCTTTCTTTTTCTTTTTCTTCTCCTTCCCCTCCTTCCTCCCTCTCTCCCTTCCTCCCCCTCTCTCAAACACACACACACACACACACACACGTTGGATTGGACTATCTCTCCTGCCCCTTCCCTCTCTCACTCACTCTCAAACAAACCCCCCCACACACAAAAGTTGGATTGGATATCTTTTCCAGTGGCTTGAAAGCAGCTCCTCTGCCATCCCCCCCCCATTCCCCTGCTGCCTTTCCCAAACACCTCCACCATTGCAAATGCAGCCTGCTGTCTGGGTGGGAAATGCCTGGAACACAATAAAGCTCACCCACCACCTCCTGCTGGCAGGCTGGGGTGAGAGGAGAGTCAAAGAAGCCGGAGGGGAGCCGAGCCAAGCCTTCCAAAAGAAAGAGGCTGGGGGGAAGTGTGTGTACTACAGCATGGCTCTTTGCCTGGCTTCCTGCCTCCTCCTGTGGTCTCCTCAGTGCTCGCTTGTGCTCTCCCTCCCCAAGTGTAGTTTGATTGCAGGTGGAGCCACGTTGCCTTTTCAAACTTGTAATCAGTGAAGCTGGGCTAGATTTTTATATAGTTTTATCCAGCTGTGTGTGTGAGAGAGAGAAATGAATGGGGGCCTGGGGAGGAAGTCACTACACTTGGGGAGGGAGAGCACCAGTGAGGTTAAGCAGAGTCATCCACGGTGAGGCAGCAACTAGCTCAGCTTTTTCCTTTTACTTTTTTTTTTCATGATGAGAGTGGTGAGGCTGTGCCTCACTTGCCTCACCTGACTGCACGTCACTGCCTTCCTTCCGTTGTCTCCTCCCTCCCTCCCTTCCTTATTATTCCTTCCTTCTTTTTCCTCCCTCCCTTGTTTTCCTTCCTTCCCTTTTTCTTCCTCCCTCCCTCCATCTATCCCTCCCTCCTTTGTTCATTCATTCATTCTTTCTTTTCTTCTTCCCTTTTTACCTTCCTTCCTTCCTTTTCCCTCCTTCCCTCCATCTCTCCCTCCCTCCCTTGTTATGCCTTTCCTCCTTCTCTTTCTCCTTCCTTCCTTCTTTTTCCTCCCTCCCTCCTTCCATCCATCTCTCCCTTCTTCCCTTGTTATGCCTTTCCTCCCTCCTTCCTTCCTTCCTTCCTTCCTTCCTTCCTTCCTTCCTTCCTTCCTCCCTTTCCTTCTTTTTCCTTCCTCCTTCCTTCCCTCCATCTCTCCATCTCTCCCTTCCTCCATTGTTATGCCTTTCCTCCTTCTCCTTCCTTCTTTCTTTTTCCTCCCTCCCTTGTTATTCCTTCCTTCCCTTTTCCTTCCTTCCTTCCTTCCTCCATCTATCCCTCCTTCCTTTGTTCATTCATTTGTTAATTCCTTTTTCTTCCTTCCTTCCTTCTTTTTCCTCCTTCCTTCCATCTCTCCCTCCCTTGTTATGCATTTTCTCCTTCTCTGTCTCCTTCCCTCTTTCTTTTTCCTCCGTCCCTCCCTTGTTATTCCTTCCTTCCTTTCTTGTTATTCTGTTATTCCTTCTTTCTCCTCCCTCCCTTGTTATCACTTCTTTCTCTTTTCCTTCCTGCCTCCATCTATCCCTCCCTTGTTCCTTCCTTCCTTCCTTCCTTCCTTCCTTCCTTCCTTCCTTCCTTCCTTCCTTCTTTTTCCTCCCTCCTTCCCTCCATCTCTCCCTCCCTGCCTTGTTATTCCTTTCCCCCTTCCTTCCCTCTTTCTTTCCTTCCTTCTTTCCTTTTTTTAACTTCCTCCTTCCTTCCCGCCATCTCTTCCTCCCTTCCTTGTTATGCCTTTCCTCCTTCCTTCCTTCCTTCCTTCCTTCCTTCCTCCCTTTCCTTCTTTTTCCTTCCTCCTTCCTTCCCTCCATCTCTCCCTTCCTCCATTGTTATGCCTTTCCTCCTTCTCCTTCCTTCTTTCTTTTTCTTCCCTCCCTTGTTATTCCTTCCTTCCCTTTTCCCTCCTTCCTTCCTTCCTCCATCTATCCCTCCTTCCTTTGTTCATTCATTCGTTAATTCCTTTTTTCTTCCTTCCTTCCTTCTTTTTCCTCCTTCCTTCCATCTCTCCCTCCCTTGTTATGCCTTTTCTCCTTCTCCGTCCTTCCTTCTTTTTCCTTCCTTCTTCCCTTTTTTCCTCCATCTCTCCCTTCCTTCCCTCCCTTCTTATGCCCTCTTTCTTCCCTCCCTCCCTCCCAGCATTCCTTCCAGAATTCCTCTATTCCTCAGAATGTGCCAGTTTGAAATAGCTAAAGTACCCCTTATTCCCAAGAGGCTGTGGTTCCATTTTATTACTTCCCTTAGCGGTCCATTTTATCTCTGCCTCTCCTTAGCTGCTGCTCTACTCTACCATTTCACACGTTAAAGGATATTTCCATCGCCATCCATATCCATTAAACTCCATGCTTCCCACTTGCCAGGATATGAAAAACCATAGTAACCGATCAATTAATAACCATCAAGGTAGCCTTTCTATTGCTGTCATTCTGTAGTAATAGAACTGAATTGCCTGTGAGAATTCTGGCTTTTGAACATTTAAATGAAGCATTTACATGTTGAACCTAAGACCCAACGGTGGTTATTAGCAGTGAAGATCTCAATAAATCATTAAAATACAGGCAGATTAAAAAGATGTTGTTTGGTATTTTGAAGGGGGAATATACATAATTTAAAATGTCCTGGAAAAAAAAAGAAAAGAAAAATGCTACAACTCTAGAAATTGGTTTTTCAGCCTTTCAACGGTGAATGCTTACATTCATTGTGATATTCTACATTTGCTGAATATTTTAATTTCAATATTTAAATCTTTTCTAAAAAAAGTGATAACACAGCAATTGTTATTTTTAGTTATTTTATAGTAGTTATATACAATACAATACAATACAATAGTAGAGTTGGAAGGGACCTTGGAGGTCTTCTAGTCCAACCCCCTGCCTAGGCAGGAAATCCTATACCGTTCCAGACAAATGGCTATCCAACATCTTCTTAAAGACTTCCAGTGTTGGGGCATTCACAACTTCTGGAGTTGTGTAATTTAGTAATTTAGACATTTATGAGAATGTTGTTGACTCAAAATGGGCTGGCTTTATAATTTCTTTGCATCTTTATACATATTTATCTTTAATGGAAAGACACAGAGAAATTGTTTCCACCGGAATACAATTTTTTAAAATATAATTAAAATATATGATATCCTTTAGAACAGTGGTGGGATTAAAAAAAAATTATTACCAGTTCTGTGGCTGTGACTTTGGTGGCTTGGTGGGTATAGCTTGGTGGGTGTGGCATGGGAAGGATACTGCAAAATCCCCATTTCCTCCCAATCAGCTGAGAGTCGGGAGGCAGAGACTATATGGGGGTGGGGGGTGTAGTCAGAAGTGGCATTTATCGGTTCTCCGAACTACTCAAAATTTCCTCTACCACTTCTCCAGAACTGGTCAGAACCTGCTGAATACCAGCTCTGCCTTTGAACTAATAAGACCAGGGGTGTCCAAACTTGGGAACTTTAAGACTTGTGGACTTCAACTCCCAGAATTCCCCAACCAATAAGACCAACATTCAGGCCTGCAGTCATCTTTTCTTTCGTATCTTTGGCCTGCCGCACTTTCTATTATTCTACTATGTTGTGGGAAAATGGGAAGGAGGCATTGTATGGAGTTATTTACTGTGCATCCAAAACAAAATTCTTTCTAGAAAGCCAAAGTTATCCTTTGTCTCTGCACCTGACCGGAACTGGATGGGTGGAACTGCCAGCATGGCAGTGGGAGATTGGACCATGTGATGGACTTGTGGGTGTGGGGGCAATATGTTCAACTTTCAATGGTGGGGCAAAGTATTCCTCAAAGTTCCAATCTATTAAGAGAGCCATGTTGGCACATCTGGGAAAACCCAAATCTGAAGGCTTCCCGGTTTTCCCCACCTAGTTGAAAGTTCAAGATCTTGCCCCCACAACCACAAGTCCATCTCATGGTCCAATCTCTCACTGCCATGCTGGCAGCTTCCACCCATCCAGTTCCAGTCAGGTGCACAGACAAAGGATGACCTTGGCTTTCTAGAAAGAATGTTGTTATGGCTGCATATCATCCAACTCTATACAATCCCACCCTCCCGTTTTCCCACAACAGAAAAGGCATAGTAGAATAATAGAAATGTGGCAGGCCAAAGTCCTGAAAGAAAAGATGGCTGCAGGACTGACACGGTATATAAATCTAAGTGCTATTGCTATTACAAGTAACCTTAGTGATAAATAAACTAAAA
The DNA here is from genome assembly GCF_964273705.1 of Natrix helvetica. Lineage (NCBI taxonomy): Eukaryota > Metazoa > Chordata > Lepidosauria > Squamata > Natricidae > Natrix > Natrix helvetica. Next base: position 72,103,053 of record NC_138558.1, on the reverse strand, counting down.
GGCCAATTATCTTGTTGGTATTGTACGTAGCAACAGTGTCACTGTTTAAGGTAGCTTTTATGTCCCCTCCTTTTTACCTGAGTGTGGTAAGCAAAGGGCAGGTCAGTAGCTAATGGAGCTTTCAAAATAGAAAAAATGCACATTTTATATGGCCTCTGTCAAATGCAAGTTGGTTTTGGAAAACCGCTTGAATAAATAGATATGCTGCCTGTGGAAAAGGAAATAAAGTGAGATATCTTTGGGGGGGGATATATATTGCTCCTAGGATGACATAAAAGCCTTTGGCACATGGCAGGTCAGTAATTAGTCCAAGGAAATTGTGCCCCGAGGCCCCTGTGGAGAGGGAAAGAGATGCAATGATCCAGCTGGCTGGTTGAGGGGAGGTTTGGCAAGATGACAAGTATGGTAAAAAACCAACAACATAGAATAGGAATGCCAAGCTCAATTTTATTGAGGGCTGCATTCAGGGTTGTGTTTGACCTCGGGGGCGGGGGGGGAGTGGCCTGGGTGGGCGTGTCCAGCTTGACGTCACTTGTGGTGGGGGCACCTGTGGTGGCCAAGTGCTAAGGCAGGACTTCCCTGAGACCTTCCCTTACTCTCATTATAATCTCCTTCCTTCCTTCCTTCCTTCCTTCCTTCCTTCCTTCCTTCCTTCCTTCCTTCCTTCCTTCCTTCTTTCTTTCTTTCTTTATTGCCTTCCTTCCTTCCTTCCTTCCTTCCTTCCTTCCTTCCTTCCTTCCTTCCTTCCTTCCTTCTTTCTTTCCTGCCTTCCTTCCTTCTTACATCTTCCTTCTTTCAACATATTTCCTCCCTCCTCCCTCCCACCCACCCACCCCCTTCTGGGAATCCAGACTACGTTCCACTACAGTTCATAAAATGTGTTAGCGGTATAAAGAGTACTGCAAAATTAGCAGTAATAAAAATGGGCAAAGCCCCTCCAATGTGATACATCCAGGGGTGGGCTGCTGGGGGTTCTCATGGATCTGGGTGATCCTCTAGCTAGGATTCTGCCCAGTTTAGCAAACCCCCAAATGCCACCTTTGGCTGACTCTGCCCACCCCATTCCACTCCTCCCAACCCTCCCCTCCCAGAAGTCTCCACGTGGCCCACTCGTCATGCAAGGTAAGTGCAGGGACCCTGCGGAGGCTCGGGGAGGGCAGAAAACGGCCTACAGGAGGTTCTGAAAGTCCAGAAATGGGCCTGTTTCTGACCTCCGGAGCCCGGGGGAAGCAGTTTTCGCCCTCCCAGAGGCTCAAAGAAAGCCTCTGGAGCCTGGGGGGACAAAAAACGCCCCCCCCCCAACTAGGCCACGCCCCCCATGGCCACACCCAGCCAGCAATGGGGCAGCAAACCCTTTGCTGCAACTTTTGAAGCCTACCCTTGGATACATCACTAACAATGCAGGATTCTCCCCCCATCTGAAAATGGAATATATTATTTGCTGGATCTGTATTACCGTATTTTTTGGATATAAGATGCACCTTCTCTCCCCCCAAATAAGAGGGAGAAAATTTGGGTGCATCTTATACACTGAATTCAGCATTTTTGGCCTCCCGAAACCCCGCTCCTTCACAAAAATGGATGTGCAAAGGGCTTGGGAGGCTTGTAGAGTGCTCCTGGGGGCTGGGGAGAGCAAAAATGAGTGAAAAATGGGCCTTCTTTTGCTTGTTTTTGCCCCCTCCAGCCCCCAGGAACACTCTACAAGGCTCCCAAAGCTTATGCATGCCCTGTTTTTGGCAAAAAAAAAACAGGCCCATTTTCACAAAAAATGGGTCCTTTTCTGCTCATTTTTGCCCTCCTCCCCGGCCCCCAGGAGTACTTTGAAGGCCTTTCAAACTCTCTACATGCCCCATTTTTCACAAAAAAACGAGGCATGCAGAGGGTTTGAGAGGTCTGCAGAATGCAAAAACGTTTTTTAAAAAATTTACCTCTTCAAAATCTTGGTGCGTCTTATACTCTGAAAAATACGGTAGTTTCTTCTGAGAAAATAAGTCATCCAAGTAGTCTGATGCAGGTATAAAAACAATACATTTCTCTAGTTTAAAATAGAGGGAATAGTCACAAATGCAAAGAAGGCTTGCCTCAATTTTTTTTTTAATGTGGAGATGAAATCAGGATCTTTTCAGGGTAAATAAGCAACTTATCTAAACAAACAACCCCCCAAAAAGGCATCCAAAATATCAAGAAAACATTCATAAATCACACAAGGACTGAGGGGATTAATCTGAATGGCATTACCATGTATTAAAACTTCCTATAATAAATATCAAACTTCCCATCATAAATATCAAAGGTAGTCAAATATTCATGGGCCTCTTTCATGCAAATAAGATTGGAAGCTCCTTTGAGATCCAATTTTGGTGAGAATGCTACCTTCTGCAGGCATCTCGAGGGGGAAAGAAATGAAGGGAAAGGAAAATGATCCATAATGATTACAGAGTTCAAGAGCCGGAGAGATAACCTTATAAAAAAAGAAAGTTAGCAGCACTAACCGAAGAGAAAAAGGAAAGGATGAAGTCTATGTGAATATTGTCACTGATAACTTCTTTTAACTAGTGCAACCGTCTATGACATCCTACAGTCTTCTTTGGTAGGCAACCAGCTTTATGGAACACTGTTGATACCAATGAGCGCCAAAGAATGGAGGCCTTTGAAGTATGGTGCTGGAGAAGACTCCCGTGAGTCCCTTGGACTGCAAGGCCATCAAACCGGTCTGTCCTAGAGGAGACCAACCATGACTGCTCTTTAGAAGGCCAGACCCTGAGGATGAAACTCAAATACATTGGTCACCTGATGAGAAGGAAGGACTCCCTGGAGAAGAGTCTCATGGAGGACAAAAGAAGAACGGGACGGCAGAGAAGGAGTTGGCTGGATGGAGTCACCAAAGCGGTCGGCGTGAGCTTAAGTGGACTCCAGAGGATGGTAGAGGACAGGAAGGCCTGGAGGAACATTGTCCATGGGGTCGCGATGGGTCAGACATGATTTTGCAACTAATCACAACAATTAATTTGATGAAAGACCGAAAAGGTAATAGCAGTGTTTGTAGTTTGACTGCAGAGCAGTTCCTACTAATAACAGCTTCACTGACCAGAATACAACTTAGGCCAATGATGGCGAACCTATGGCATGCATGCCAGAGGTGGCACGCGGAGCCATTTGTTAGGGCACGTGAGGCGTTGCCCTGTCAGCTCCAGCGCGCATCCGCATGCTAGCCAGGTGACTTCGGCCTTCATTTTCTCCCATTTTTCGACCTCCAGAGGCTTCCCTGAATGGGTTGGGCCGTTTTTCTCCCTCTGGAGGCTTCAGGGAAGCCTCCTGACACCATCCAAAGGCAAAAAAACTGCCTTATGGGCAAACTGGAAGTCCATTCCAAAACTTCCAGTTTGCCCGTCATTTTTCACCCCCTGGAGGCTTCAGAGAAGCCTCCTGAAGCCCCCCGAGGGACTCCAGGGGGCCTCCGGGGGGGGGAGGTGAGGCCATTTTCATCCTCCCCAGGCTCTTAGAAAGCCTCTGGAGCTTGGGGAGGACAAAAAACAGGTCTATCATGCATCAAAAGTGGCCACAACGGGGAAAAGGTTAGCCATCACTGACTTAGACTTTTGAATATCCAGGGAAACTATTACATTGGCTTCTGACTGTGAATTCAACGGGGAAAAGGTTAGCCATCACTGACTTAGACTTTTGAATATCCAGGGAAACTATTACATTGGCTTCTGACTGTGAATTATAACAGAGAATTTGGATTATCAGCTGATAAGTAGCGGAAATCCTGCCATTATTGGTGACAATGAGTTTAAAAGGAAGAGAAATAGAAAGTGCCACATTTCTGAAAATTGGCGCTCTGAACCATTTAGACCGAAATCAGTTGAGGCAGGTTAGTAAACCAGCTAGGCAATTTTGATTGCATGATGTCAAGAACAGTGTATAAAAATACAAGAGAGAGTAAGTGCAATCATACATTCATTATTTATAAAATGAAATGATTTTTAAGACACTCCATTGGGGGGCACATATCTGTAAGTTATACAAAAACATGCTACTAATCAAACCCCAAATTCATAGCATTTCACCCAGGTAAATTATGGGCTAGCTGGTGACGAACTGGGATTAAAAAGTAGAGAATTATTAAACTGTTCAAAGAAGATCCAACTTTGGTCAATGAAAACTGCAGTTTCCCTCCTGATCACTAAACTCTTTTGAAAATAAGCATGGGAACTTGCTGGAAAAAATATGAGCCTCCCAAATTTGTTAATTAATTGAGAGGTACAAGTTATTTAATTGAAGACAAATGCAATAAGTTCTTTTATTTTGCAATAAAAGAAAAAGTACCGACAGAATACAAAGTTGAATGTTTACTGGCCAGATGCTTTTTCCTGTCGCTAATGCAGAGGTTTTTTCCAACATAAACTCTTATTGTTTATTGACTTTCTGAGACTTTAATATTGGCTTTGGCTGCTGCATAATTCCCAGGGATGTTTTAGTGATGGAATCATCCTCCTTTAATGACCCCATCATCCCTTGCAGGGTGGAGTCTGGGAAAATGAATGTAGCTGAGTGTTTATTGGCCGGATGCCTTTCATGTCGCCAATGCAGAGTCATATTCAGCAGATATATATTCTCATCGTGCCCAGAGAGAGAAATATCTGCCTCTGCCTAGGATCAAACTCACAGTCTCCTGATGGTGAGGTGAGAGCTCCACCACACACACACACACACACATACACACAACATTCCACATCTTGAGTATTAGATACATTCATCATCTTGAGTTACTACTACTACTACTACTGCTGCTACTACTACTACTACTACTACTACTACTACTAATAATAATAATAATAATAATAATAATAATAATAATAATAATAATAATAATAATAATAATAATAATATGTTACGACGTCCTAGGCCCCAGGGTGGGGCCCGACTAGTAATCAATGCCAAATCCGGCGAAACAACTGGCCGCTGTGAAATTGAAATCCAACGATTATGGCACAAACCAGCAGTGGTAATTCCAGTGGTAATCGGCACACTGGGTGCTATTCCAAAAGCACTGGAATTACATTTAAAACAGTTAAAAATTGACAAAATCACCATCAGTCAAATGCAAAAGGCCGCACTGCTTGGATCTACACGTATATTACGAAAATAGGTTACGACGTCCTAGGCCCCTGGGTGGGGCCCGACTAGTAATCAATGCCAAATCCGGCGAAACAACTGGCTGCTGTGATACACTTCTGTTGATGCAATAATAATAATAATAATAATAATAATAATAATAATAATAATAATAATAATAATAATAATAATAATAATAATAATAATAATAATAAAGGTGGGTTATAAATAAAGCATATAAAAGAAAAATTAAATGCTCTCAGCAAATCAGATTCTTATTATTAAATACGTCCCATCATAGTAGAATAGACACGGCAAACATTTGATAAACTTTTTAAAAAGTCCTTTTTCCAAGGACATTGAGGATTAAAGGAAGGAACGAAAATACATTTAGAGATGATGAAGTGTATTTGGAAAAGGGAACCACAGTAGAAAAAATATAATTTTGTAGCCTCTAAAATGAACTCTCCCATGGTCAAAGAACCAAAGCTTACAAATCTTTTTTAGATTAATGGGGCTCTTTTTGCACAGATGATGTTACTTAGCTGGCAAAGAAACATCTGCAAGAAAACCAAGCTCAGAGGGGACCAAGGAACCCTCATTTCAACACTGAGCTGCAAATAATCTTATTTTGTTTGTTTATTCGCTTACAAATTCACAGAACTTGAATATTTGAATATTATCGTTATGTTTTCTCAGGAACAGCCAGACCGATTAGGGAGGTAAGGTCTTGATGGAAAAACCAGTTCTGATCTAGGCTTCGCAAGAGAATGAAGCAAACTCCTGGACCCTTTTATTACCTTACTGTGATTTTTGCTCCTTCACATCCAGCAAAGTCTTTCAAGGGAGGATTTACAGTCACAGACCTTATCTGGCTTGGAGAGCTGCCAAGCCGAGATCTGCAAAACTTGGCAAGGAGTCTGGGAGAGTCACGAACCAATTAAGTGAATTAATTGTCTCCTGCAAACTCCACTCTCAATTCGCTCCTCTTTTATTTCCTCTGGGAGGGGCCATTTGCTGTCCACCTGTGGCCTTACTCCCAAGTCGACCCCTGTTCTTTAGCTCTTCCCTTCATCTGGCAACTCTTCACATGCACACCCTGGGAACAGGCTCCAGCTGTTCGTCTGCCACACTGATGTCTGATTCTGAAGGCAGCTGATAACTGTCAGATGGCCTTGGCCCCCTCTCTGCCTCCGACACAGAGCCCTCGTCAGAGCCTTCCCCAGACTTCAGGACTGGCCCATGTTCCTCCTCAACCTCCTCACTGTCCGAATCTACTCCCAGCTTTGCTGGCCACTGGAGGGCCACAACAAATACTTCTTGAATACCTCTTAGAAAGCCTTTTAAATGTTTTCATTGTTAAGGTAAAGGTTCTCCTCGCACATATGTGCTAGTTGTTCCCGATTCTAGGGGGCGGTGCTCATCTCCGTTTCAAAGCAGAAGAGCCAGTGCTGTCCGAAGATGTCTTTGTGATCATGTGGCTGGCATGACTAAATGCCAAAGGCACACTGAATGCTGTTACCTTCCCACCAAAGGAGGTTCCCATTTTTATACTTGCATTTTTAGCATGGTTACAAATTTTGGCAGTTGCAAGTGTGGCAGACGCCCCCTCCCTCCAAACTCATAGGTTACATCTAAATATCAAACATTAATACATAATCATATTAATTCTAGAAAAAATAATTTTCAATCAGTTTATATAGTTATGATATATAGTCTAGATATAATTTCATTATTACTTTCGGTCTGTTTATAACATTGTGGTTTTCTTATTCATTTTTGTGATCTGAGCTTTCTTGGTGTTGCCCCTTCACCCCCCGCTGGCAGAGCTCCGGCCCCTCCCGTGTCCTGTGTGACCATTGTGGTATCTTCTGTTTTTTCTAGGTTCGCTTTATTTTTTTCCATAAAGGCCTGAGCCTCTATGGGTGTGTTGATTCTGATTCTTGTCTCCTCCCAGAATATCAGCATACCTTCAGGCATCAACCATCTAAACCACACCCCCTTCTGGTATAGTTTATTCGCCAATTGCGAATAGTTTTTCCTTTTCTCCCTAATTTTTTTGGGAATCTGCTTCAGAATGGTTATCTCCCTGTCATGGTATGTCAGTGTTTGCCCCCTTTGTACACCCAGAATTTCATCTCTTGTGCTTTTCCTAAGGAATTTAATATGAACCTCCCTGGGTACATTGTGTGTTCTGGCATATGCTGAATTCACTCTATAGACCAGATCTATCTCCCATTCCATCTGCTGTTTATCTTTGTGTATGTATTCAGCTAAAATATTAGTCATAATGTCCCTTATGTTTTCCCCATCTGTTTCTATTACATTTTGAAATCTAAGATAAAAGGACATTCTCTCAAACTCTGTTTTCATTTGTTGGATATCAAGTTCTTTGTTTCCCTTCTGTAAAGCCTCTACCCCCCCTCTCGCCTCCGCCACCCCACCCTCCACAAGGTCCAGTCTCTGTGAGTTCTTATAAATTTGAGCTTGATTTTCTTTAATTTCATCTTTCATTTCCCTTAGCTGTTTCTTGATTTCCTCCTGGCCCTGTAAAATTTGTTGAAGCATTTTTTTTTCCCCAAAAAGTTTTATTGGTTTTTTAAAACATTTATAAGGAAAAGGGTAAGTGGAATGGTATACAAATTTTGGCAGTTGCAAGTATGGCAGACGCCCCCTCCCTCCAAACTCATAAGGTACATCTATGTATAAAACATTAATACAAAATCGTATAAAATCAGCATATCACTTCTATAAAAATATTTCAATCAGCTTATATATTATAATATATAGTCTAGGTATAATTTCATTATTACTTTCGGTCTGTTTATAACAATGTGATTTTCTTACTCATTTTTGTGATCTGAGCTTTCTTAATGTTGCCCCTTCTCCCCCCGCTGGCAGAGCTCCGGCCCCTCCCGTGTCCTGTGTGACCATTGAAAAATCTTCTGTTTTTTCTAGGATCACTTTATTTTTTTCCATAAAGGCCTGAGCCTCTATGGGTGTATTGATTCTAATTCTTGTCTCCTCCCAGAATATCAGCATCCCTTCAGGCATCAACCATCTAAACCACACCCCTTTCTGGTATAATTTATTCGCCAATTGCGAATAATTTTTCCTTTTCTCCCTAATTTTTTGGGGGATCTGTTTCAAGATGGTTATCTCCCTGTCGTGATATGTCAATGCTTGCCCCCTTTGTACCCCCAGAATTGTGTCTCTTGTGCTTTTCCTAAGAAATTTGATATGGACCTCCCTGGGCACATTGTGTGTTCTGGCATATGCTGAGTTCACTCTATAGACCAGGTCTATCTCCCATTCCATCTGTTGTTTATCTTTGTGTATGTATTCAGCTAAGATATTAGTCATGATGTCCCTTATATTTTCCCCATCTGCTTCTATAACATTTTGAAATCTAAGATAAAAGGACATTCTCTCAAACTCTGTTTTCATTTGTTGGATATCAAGTTCTTTGTTACCCTTCTGCAAAACTTCTACCCCCTCCTCGCCTCCGCCACCCCACCCTCCACGAGGTCCAGTCTCTGTGAGTTCTTATAAATTTGGACTTGATTCTCTTTGATTTCCTCCTTCATTTCCTTTAATTGTTTCTTAATTTCTTCCTGGCCTTGTATGAGTTGCTGAAGCATTTGTTGCAAATCCATCTCTGTACTCTTGGGTTGCATCAGTTCTGTAATCTTTGACTGTGTGGCAGGACTGGATGTTGCAGATGTTGGTGCAGAGGTAGCAAAACCAGGTTTTCCAGGTGGTGGTCTTTTTGGAGACATAGTTTATAAAACAGAGAGATCAGTCAGTGTAGAGACTGGACAGCTGAAGAAGTAGAGCAGGCAGATGAGTTCAGGAGGCAGAAGATCCAAGCAGCTGGGAGTTTCTTTAGTCAGTCTAGCAATAGAGAAAAATTTTCTCTCCAGAGGGTTCAGAAAATAGCAATCCACAAGAGATTCTTCTGGGTGGCACGGAGACAAAGACCGGAAGCCTGAGTTTTAAAGGTGGAGTCAGGTTTCAGAGTTCATGAAGACAATGGAAGTGTGCCATCTTGCCCTGCCAGCTTTGGGCTCAGAGGCATAGCAAACTTTTAAAAGTTCAGAAAATTCTCAGTTCACCCATAAATTCTGGAACTAAGTCCAATGAAAGTCACTTTTACAGGGGTGAGGCATCATTAGTTGGCTCTCCCCCCTCCTCCTTCCCCTGGGGGCGAAAGCAGAATCTTTTCAAGCCGCTTGTCCAAGGGGGGGGGAAATCCCCCTCCCTCTAGCCGCACCTCCAGCAAGAATCCGAAAGTTAAACTTTTTAAAAAAGCTGAAAAGTCCATCAGTTCAAAAGAAAGGGAATGAAGAAAGGAAGCCTCTCACCATACCGCCGCTGCTTCGTTCAAAAGTGCGTTCTCCGATCGGCATGGAGCGAGACGCATGCGCGCCCTCCAAAACTGCTCCCCGATGCCTAGAACGAGGCGGAGAAGCCCCCGCCAGCCGCCGCCAACGCCAGGACCCTCCGCGAGCCGCTCCCTCGGCAGGACGCCTCCCCGGCGTCCTGTGCCCCCCCCAGAAGCGGGGGAAGCCCACCGGGAGAGCGGGAGCAGGCAAAGGCTTGCCTGTCGCCGTAGTCGCCAGAACCGGAAGTCCGAAGCATTTGTTGAAGGTCTATCTCTATAGTCTTAGGTTGCATCAGTTCTGTTATCTTTGACTGTGTGGCTGGACTGGATGTTGCAGATGTTGGAGCAGAAGTGGCAAAGCCAGGTTTTCCAGGAGGTGGTCTTTTTGGAGACATGGTTTAAAAAGCAAAGAAATCAGTCAGTGTAGAAACTGGGCAGCTGGAGAAGTAGAGCAGGCAGGCGAGTCCAGAAGGCAGAGGATCCAAACAGGTGGGAGTTTCTTTAGTCACTCTAGCAATAGATGAGAGGTTTTTCTCCAAAGAGTTCAGAAAATCACAATCCACAAGAGATTCCTCCGAGTCGGAGACAAAGACCGGAAGCCTGAATTTTAAAGGTGGAGTCAGGTTTCACAGTTCATAAAGACAACGGAAGTGTGCCATCTTGCCCTGCCAGCTTTGGGCTCAGAGGCATAAATTTTTTTTTAAAAGTTCAAAAAGTTCTCAGATCATCAATAAGTTCTGGATCTAAGTCCCATGAAAAGCACTTTTGCTGGGGTGAGGCATGAACTGCTGACCTTCTGATCGACATCCTCAGCGTCGTAGCTACTGAGCCACCGTGTCCCTTATTTTCATTGCTATTTCTCTGCAATTTGTTTTTAACCCACATGTTGTTTTTAGAAGTCACTTCAAATAAAGGTTCTCTTTATTTTTAATTTTTTTAAAAGTAAACAGTTATTTTAAAAAGGGAAATATACATGTTTTATTTATAAATAATTCTGGCAATGTGGGGGTGGGGGGTGGGGAGGCTTTCCCTCCAAAAGAAAATAAAACAGTTGTATAGTCTTTATGGCATTTCTCTATGTTCCGGTTATCGAAGCATTAGAGAGGCAGGGAGAATCACAATGTGAAGAATTCAAATAATCCTTCTAAAATTTATCCTGAGACACAATAAACAATTCAGAAAAGCAAACTTTTTCTTCCTGGATCTAATAGGGGGAGAAGCTATAAACGCTGGAAAGCTTTTGTTTTTCAGCAATATAAGGATGATATTTTCAGTTGAAAGAGGAAAGGTTGAAAAAGTGCCAAATCTGTTTGCAATTTGTGAAAGGCGATGCAACTTTTAATGCATGTTTTTGATGTTTTAAGATAGAACATTATGATTTTTTTTTCTTATGCAGGAATAACTTCTATGCAACAAACACGAGGACTACATTTCAGAGTTAGTTTGAAGTAAAAGGCTGCATTCAAGGAATATATTTTTCTGGAGTTTATTAAACTTTTTTTAAAAAAAAGAAAACTAATGCAGTAACAAAACAAAAATAAAAGACTCAGGTGAACAGGAAGAAAAGTAGCTAATATCTTTGTAAGGCCCTCTTGTTCCACATTTTGGATCAAATATGTTCCATATATAGAAAAAGTGTGTTTATTAAAAACAAAAAACAAAATCCGGTTGAAAGTCTCCCAGTGTCATGCTACAGCATATAACTTTTAGATACTGTTGTTGCTCTCTAGCCCCATCTAGGGGCCGGAGAGACAAATACCAAGCATATTGTTTGAAGCTGACCCAACTTCTTTCATTCATGGGATTTTAGATCCGGTGCAAGCAGTGGTGGGATTCAATTTTTTTTACTACTGGTTCTATGGACATGGCTTGGTGGGCATGGCAGGGGAAGAATAATGTAAAATCTGTATTTGCACCCCACTCCAGAAGAAGGATACTGTAAAATCTCCCTTCCCTCCCCACTCCAGGGGAAGGATCTGTAAAATCTGCATTTCCTTCCCACTCCCGGGGAAGGATACTGTAAAATCTCTATTCCCTCCCCACTCCAGGGGAAGGATACTGTAAAATCTCCCTTCCCTCCCCACTCCAGCGGAAGGATATTGTATAATCTGCATTTCCTCCCCACTCCCGGGGAAGGATACTGCAAAATCCCCATTCCCTCCCAATCAGCTGGGACTCAGGAGGCAGAGAATAGATGGGGGTGGGGCCAGTCAGAGGTGGTATTTACTGGTTCTCCAAACTACTCAAAATTTCTGCTATTAGTTCTCCAGAACTTGTCAGAACCTGCTGAATACCGCTTCTGTGTGCGAGATAGTAGTAATTGGGTGTATTCTGCTACATGGGACTTAACATTTGAAAAAATCAAAATCAAAATCAAAACCAAAACAAAACACCAAACAATTTGCTATATTCACCATTTGAGCAGATCCAGAAATGCACCCTAGAATCTGGCAATGGCAAATGTATACTGTTGCTCGGAGAAACATCTGTAGCAGTCATTTCACAGATTGGTAAAAGGTCTGGAGGCCATTATTTCAATAGCCAGGGGCAAATTTCCTGAAGAGACTCACCTGCTTGTCAGATCAAGAAAGATTGTTGAAAAAGAAATCAAAAGCTCCTAATCTAAATGTGCAAGGGGAGTTGCAAGTTGGTTCTAAATTGAACGTAGTTGAAGCTGTTGCAATTCTTATTCTATCCCATTCATCCCAACAAATCTTGATAAAGAGAACTTAAGGTTTTAGACAACTGCCAAAGAGCCTGGAAATGTTATGGATATGCCAAGTTAGTCATCCAACTGGAGGGTTTCTTCCTTCCTTCCTTCCTTCCTTCCTTCCTTCCTTCCTTCCTTCCTTCCTTCCTTCCTTCCTTCCTTCCTTCTTTTTCCTTCTTCTTTCTTTTTCTTTCTTTCTTTCTTCTTTTTTCTTTCTTTCTTTCTTCTTTCTTTCTTGTTTCTTTCCTTTGTTATTTTCTTCTTCCTTCCTTCCTTTTTCCTTCTTTCCTTGTTTCTTGTTTATTCCTTCTATGTATCTATCTTTCTATCTTTCTTTCTTCTTCATTTCTTGCTTCTTTCCTTCCTTCTTTCTTTTTTCCTTCCTTCCTTCTTTTTTTCTTCCCTTTTTTCTTTCTTTCCTTGTTTCTTTCCTTCCTTCCTTCCTTCCTTGCTTCCTTCCTTCTTTCATTTTAGAATATACAAAGGATAGATATTAGTAGTTTACGTTCCAGTGAGAGTCACCTCCCCGATCACAAGCACATCTTAAGATTTATGGCGAAGGGCATTAATTGTCAACTGAAATTGCACAGGGACTTCCCAAAGGGTCAATAAAAATAAAAATCAATCGGCAGACATATTTTCTTCCTACCTGACCTGGAATCTCAAGGCAGTCGATCGCAAGGGTGCCTTGCATGCCAACAGGGCTGAGTAAATTGGGGAATGTAAAATGATAGGATGTAAAATTAAACTGCTCTCCACATATGGCCCACAGGGGTAGCATTTTGGACAGTTGCCTCCTGCTGAAAAAGCTGAGTAATTCATTCTATGTAGGCACCGACCTTGACAAAATGAGTAGGAGCAGCTTGCTTAAAAAGTTGTCCCTTCATTGCCGAATTTAACTGGTGTGGATCCAAGCACGAGGGCTGTAAAGGCAGCTGCCATTTGGGCCTCCCTGTTCTTTTTCCAAGGAAGGAATGGAGCCCTGATCCCTGTTCCAATTTGCTTGGAGCTCACTTCCATTGATTTATTTTGTTAGACTTGCCTTGTTCAGCCTGGAGTGGAGTGAAGAAGGAGGAGGAGGAGGAGGGGAAGTAGAAGAAGAAGCAGAAAAGAGGGATGGGAGAGAAGAAGAGGAGAGGAGAGAATAGAGTGGAGTGCGGTGGAGTGTAGACGAGAGGAGAGAATGGAGTGGAGTGAAGGAGGAGGAGGGGGGGGAAGGAGAAGAAGAAGAAAAGAGGGATGGGAGAGAAGAAGAGGAGAGGAGAGAATAGAGTGCAGTGGAGTGCAGTGGAGTGCAGTGGGATGGAGAGGAGAGAATAGAGTAGAGTGTGATGCAGTGTAGATGAGAGGAGAGAATAGAGTGGAGTGCAGTGGAGTGAAGGAGGAGGACGAGGGGAAGGAGAAGAAGAAGAAGAAAAGAGGGATGGGAGAGAAGAAGAGGAGAGGAGAGAATAGAGTGCAGTGGAGTGCAGTGGGATGGAGTGGAGAGAATAGAGTAGAGTGTGATGCAGTGTAGACGAGAGGAGAGAATAGAGTGGAGTGCAGTGGAGTGAAGGAGGAGGACGAGGGGAAGGAGAAGAAGAAAAAGAAAAGAGGGATGGGAGAGAAGAAGAGGAGAGGAGAGAATAGAGTGCAGTGGAGTGCAGTGGAGTGCAGTGGGATGGAGAGGAGAGAATAGAGTAGAGTGTGATGCAGTGTAGATGAGAGGAGAGAATAGAGTGGAGTGCAGTGGAGTGAAGGAGCAGGACGAGGGGAAGGAGAAGAAGAAAAAGAAAAGAGGGATGGGAGAGAAGAAGAGGAAAGAAGAGAATAGAGTGGAGTGCAGTGGAGTGAAGGAGGAGCACGAGGGGAAGGAGAAGAAGAAAAAGAAAAGAGGGATGGGAGAGAAGAAGAGGAAAGAAGAGAATAGAGTGGAGTGCGGTGGAGTGTAGACGAGAGGAGAGAATGAAGTGGAGTGGAGTAGAAAGGAGAGGAGAGAATAGAATGGAGTGCAGTGGGGTGTAGATGAGAGGAGAGAATGGAATGGAGTGGAGTAGAAAGGAGAGAATAGAGTGGAGTGGAGAGAAGAGGAGAGGGGAGAATAGAGTGGAGTGGAGTGGTGGAGAGGAGAGGAGAAGAGCGGAGAGAATAGAGTGAAGTGAGTGCAGTGCAGTGTAATGAAATGGAATGGAGAAGAGTGGTGTGGTGTGGTGTGGGATGGAATAGGATAGAAACTTTATTGTCACTTTAAATGTACTCTAATCAGCATACAATAAAATGAAATTTCATTGCATTCAGCTCTCAAAAGACAACCATTATGCATACACACACATATATGACACAGAGAAACATCACAGACTAGTTCAAACGTATACCTATACATGGTGAGAAAAAGAATCCTGCAAAATTCACCATGGTCGGGTCCCTCCCAGTCACCATGGTTAGGGCATCCCCAACAATCACACTTGACTCAAGGGGTACTTTGACCAGTTCTACTACAAAAGATTCACACCAAATCTTAAAACACCTACACCAATTAAACAGCAATAAACCCTTATTAGGTACATCTCTGCCTTGTGCGAATTATGCTTGGTTTATTCTTCCTCTTCAGGTACCAGATTACTCTGGTTTAGAATTTTGATTTCATCCCAGGATCAGATGATGAAGATAAGACATCAATCTGGGTGTGTCAGCCAATGAAAGACCAGATCCACCCTTGGATCAATTAAATTGATTTATTGCTATTCTTGCCTATGCACAGCAATCTTCTCAACTAATGGTTGGCTCCTAAATAGACTTAAATAAGAGTCAACGGAGTTGAAGAGAGGTTAGTTTGCTTATGGCTACTTAAGGATTATAGGCTGATTCTACTTTTCACTCTGCCCCCAGGTTCTGTCATCCCTTCTCCTAGAGAGTGATACCCATGACCTGAAAAGGATATCGATCCTGATGTTAAGTTGCTAATGGAGCCCAAAGGAACTTCATGAGTGAATGATGGAAAAGCAGTTTCCTAGTGCTAATTATTGTTATTGTTTTGCAGATCAAAATAGCATTCAGTTTTCATTTGTAGCAATAATACCGACAACTGAACTTTAAATCCCGTTCATTAAATTGCAATCAAATAGAATAGAATAGAAATGGAATAGAATGGAATAGAATAGAATAGAATAAGAGATAGGAATAGGAAAAGGAATAGGATAGGAAAGGAAAGAATAGGATAGGATAGGATAGGATAGGACAGAATAGAATAAGGGGTAGGGGTAAGGGTAGGGGTAGAGGTAGGAATAGGAATAGGAATAGGAATAGGAATAGAATAGAATAGAATAGAATAGAATAGAATAGAATTCTTTATTGGCCAAGTGTGATTGGACACACAAGGAATTTGTGCTTGGTCCTTAGGCTCTCAGTGTACATAAAAAAACAAGATACATTTGTCAAGAATCATAAGGTACAACACTTAATGATAGTCATAGGGTACAAATAAGCAATCAGGAAATAATCCGTATCAATATAAATCCTAAGGATACAAGCAACAAAGTTATAGTCCTGCAGTCATAAGTGGGAGGAGATGGGTGATAGGAACAATGAGACTCATAATAATAGTAATGCAACCTTAGTGAATAGTTTGACAGTGGTGAGGGAATTAGTTGTTTAGCAGTGATGGCATTCAGGGAAAAACTGTTCTTGTGTCTAGTTGTCTTGGTGTGCAGTGCTCTATAATGTCGTTTTAAGGGTAGGAGTTGAAACAATTTATGTCCAGGATGCGAGGGGTCTGTAGATATTTTCACAGCCCTCTTTTTGACTCGTGCAGTATATAAGGTCCTCAATGGAAAACAGATTGGTAGCCATTGTTTTTTCTGCAGTTCTGATTGTCCTCTGAAGTCTGTGTCTGTCTTGTTGGGTTGCAGAGTCAAACCAGACAGTTATAGAGGTGTAGATGACAGATTCAATAATTCCTCTGTACAATTGAATCAGCGGCTCCTTGGGCAGTTTGAGCTTCCTGAGTTAGCACAGAATATTTGCAATATTTATCTGATCAATATTGGTTTTAAAAATTAGCTTTCCTTTTGAGACAAGTTCCTTATTACTGATAAACGATTAGGAGAAAATGGAGCTGGGCCAACCTGTAACATCGGACCTCATCTTTGGGTGAAGTCCACATTTGTAAGCACAGCCTGTGTGTTTATTTATCTTTTAGTATTTTGATGGGCACATTTTGACACAGCTCAGAATGGTTAAAGATTATTTTTCTCCCCAAGGGTCATGGCCTCATTACTTTTTGAAACACAGCTAATAACATTAACATCGTGCCTTTCTGACAGAAGATAGACCAGCGTCCAAGACAAGTTAATTTTCTGGGTATGAAAAAAAAAGAAACTGCTCTGATTTTTCTCTTTCTCTCTCCAGTCCAAGTGCAGTTTTCTTGCGGGGTTTCCCCCCCCCCCCCCCTCATCTCTCCATTCTGAAGACTCTAAAACTGACATGTGTTTAATATTTGATGGATGCAAAGAGACAGAATAAAACAAGGCAAACTAATAACACCCAGGTTCGTACAGAATTGAAGCAGACAGAGTTTGTAAAAAAATGGAGAGGTGTACTTTGACGGTTAGCGCACTTTTTTTATGGCCATGAGAGTTGATGTCGGTTGATGTGCTGTCAAAGTTCTGAATGGGGGGAAAAAGAGATTATAAAACAAATGTGGTTTTTTTCCTCAGAAAGAAAAAATAGATCAGCTATGTAGCAATCTATAAATATAAAAATGTATCTCTCTCTCCCTCCCTCCCCCCACTCTCTTTCTGTGCTCCAGCATAACTCTGGAATACCTCGAGCTATTTCAACCAAACTTGGTACACTCTCTGGAGAAAAATACTGTGGGGATAAGACATCCTTAAAATCCCTCAGGGTGTGTGTTCTGTTAAGATACAATCTGTTGTGCCTTAAAATGGCTTCTACTGTACAGTACAGTGGAATTGCCATGGTAATGGCTTCACAGTACTCCAGAAGGGGGCTCCCTCTGGTAAGGGGGAAAATTCAACATTAGAAATTATCATTTGTTCCTGACATTTCCCCCCTATAAATAAATACTTGGGCAACGCTGGGTTATCAGCTAGTGCGCTATAAAGAGAAGAAAAACAGAGAAAGTTGCATCAAAGGAAGTTGAGAAATTGTCCAAGCTGTTGGAAAATGCAGGATTTTTTTTGGGGGGGGGGAGAGGCCTGGATAAAGTTTCTTTTCAAATGTACTGGTTGTTCCCTTGCACAGACAGTTCCAGTAATAGCAACTGCCAAAGTTGGCGGTGGTGCTGGACGGCAAGGCATTGAGACCTTTTCTGTCCTATAACGCCATGTATTCCTGGATGCCCTTGGCTCCATCAGACTGCCAAACAGTACGTTTTGAAGGAAAGTTCAATAAAGTTTGGAGCCAAACTTTAATAACTTTGTGGAAAAGATCCAGAGAGCACCCCGGTGAGCCTTCTTGCATTCATGGGAGCGCATGAGGGAGCTTAACATCATAAAGTGATGCATAAATCAAGTCGCAAGCACTTTTGTAGTCCTTAATTGTAATAGCTTACGGTGTCTTTAGCAAATTTTAAATAACAGTGCTAGACACAGGGGTGAAATCATCCTGGTTCAGTCTGGTTTGGCCAAACTGGTAGGGATGATGGTCCTTTGTTCTGAGAACCAGTAGTAAATAATAAAAAAAAAGCTTCCGAGATCGTGTGGCTGAGCTGTGAGCTGCGCAATCGTTGGAAGCTCTTTCCCCCTACTTTTTAAAGCATTTTTCCCCTCCTGGTTCGAGTGAATTTAAAAAGCGGTGGGGGGGTGTTCCTGAAAGAGAGAGAGAGAGAGAGAGAGAGAGAGAGAGAGAGAGAAGGAGGGAGGGGAGAAAAAAGGGAGGGGTGGGAGAAAGAAAGAAAGTGGGATGGGAGAAAAAATGGAGGGAAGGGAGAAAGAAAGAAAGAAAGAAAGAAAGAAAGAAAGAAAGAAAGAAAGAAAGAAAGAAAGAAAGAGGGAGGGGAGAAAAAAGGGAGGGAAGGGAGAAAGAAAGAAAGAAAGAAAGAAAGAAAGAGGAAGGGAGGGGAGAAAAAAGGGAGGAAAAGGAGAAAGAAAGAAAGAAAGAAAGAAAGATGGAGGGGAGAAAAAGGGAGGGAAGGGAGAAAGAAAGAAAGAAAGAGGGAGGGGAGAAAAAAGGGAGAGAAGGGAGAAAGAAAGAAAGAAAGAGGGAGGGTGGGGAGAAAAAGGGAGGAAAGGAGAAAGAAAGAAAGAAAGAAAGAAAGAAAGAAAGAAAGAAAGAAAGAAAGAGGGAGGGGAGAAAAAAGGGAGGGGAGGGAGAAAGAAAGAAAGAAAAAAGAAAGAGGGATGAAAGAAAAAAGGGAGGGAAGGGAGAAAGAAAGAAAGAGGGAGGGGAGAAAAAAGGGAGGGAAGGGAGAAAGAAAGAAAGAAAGAAAGAAAGAAAGAAAGAAAGAAAGAGGAAGGGGAGAAAAAAGAGAGGGAAGGGAGAAAGAAAGAAAGAAAGAAAGAAAGAAAGAAAGAAAGAAAGAAAGAAAGAAAGAAAGAGGGATGGAAGGTTTTTTTAATCAGTTCAATAGACGTATTTAGGCTTGCTATTTTCAGAAGGCAGAATCTTACTCCTCTTTATATCTTTAAGGAAAACTCTGTGGGGGGAAAAGAAATACAGGTGCACAGAACTCTTAGAATAGAATAGAATAGAATAGAATAGAATAGAATAATATCAGAACATAGAATAGAATAATATTGGAATATAGAATAGAATAACAGAGTTGGAAGGGACCTTGGAGATCTTCTAGTCCAACCCCCCCCCCCCCGCTTAAGCAGGAAACCCTACACCACTTCAGACAAATGGTTATCCAACATCTTCTTCAAAACTTCCAATGTTGGAGCATTCAGAACTTCTGGAGACAAGCTGTTCCACCAATTAATTGTTCTAACTGTCAGGAAATTTCTCCTCAGTTTAAGTTGCTTCTCTTGTTGATTTGTTTCTATCTGTTGCTTCTTGTTCTACCCTCAGGTGCTTTGGAGAATAGCTTGACTCCTTCTTCTTTGTGGCAACCCCTGAGATATTGGAAGACTGCTATCATGTCTCCCCTAGTCCTTCTTTTCATTAAACTAGACATACCCTGTTCCTGCAACCGTTCTTCATATGTTTTATAGTCCATCTTTGTTGCTCTTCTCTGAACTCTTTCTAGAGTCTTAAAGTGAGTTATTTTTCTTCCCACCATGGAATGCGACATGAGGATGTCTGCAATACTGTTTCTTTGGTCATGTAAAACAGGAAATGACAATTTCTGGGCTCTGAGAGAATTCCTAGTGGGCTGGAAAGTATTAATTAAATACTCCAGGAATTCAAAGCAAGATTCCATTTCTCTCCGAGTCTGTGTATGATTTAGCATTCACTTCATGCCAGTTTTGGATGTCTGTGTGTGTTTGGGTATGTATGCATGATTATGCAAATTTTCTTCTCAGCTACAGAAAACGTCAAAAGGAGATAAGTTTAGAGCATGTATGGTTAACTACACTGTGCTGAAGTAGTTTTTGGATCATGCAGCAAGCAAAATTTGAAAACATGTTCTGCTTTAAAGGGCCGAAGCCTGCCCAATTTGGTTGCCCAGAGCACATTAATGAAATGATTGCCCTTATGGGTGTAGCTCGTACCAAATTCAATTTTCTAAAAAAGCAAATAGTTGATATTGTGAATTGAGGCTTTTGAACTCTGGTGCTGGAGAAGACGCCTGTGAGTCCCTTGGACTGCAAGGCGATCCAACTGCTCAGTCCTAGAGGAGATCAACCCTGACTGCTCTTTAGAAGGCCAGATCCTGAAGAGGAAACGCAAAGACTTTGGCCACCTAATGAGAAGGAAGAAGGACTCCCTGGAGAAGAGCCTCATACTGGGAATGATTGAGGGCAAAAGAAGAAGGGGACAACAGAGAATGAGGTGGCTGGATGGAGTCACCGAAGCAGTTGGTGTGAGCTTAAATGGTAGAGGATGGTAGAGGACAGGAAGGTTTGGAGGAATGTTGTCCATGGGGTCGCGATGGGACACAACTTCGCAACTAACAACAGCAACAGCAACAGGAACTTCTGCACAGGGTATGGGCTAGATCCTTTCAAGTCCAGATGGGAGATTCCACAGAAGATCATGGACAATAAGAAAACTAAAGTCCTGTAGAACCTCAGATCCAGATGTTAAGAAAGGCCAATCAACCAGGTGTTATGGTAGTAAACAAGGAGTAGAAGACAGCGGTGGTGTGAAGTGAGAAGAACATCAGAAAGAAGGACTATAAGAAGCTGGAAAAGTACCAGGAAGGCACTAGAGAGGATGTGGAAAGTAAAAGCCAAGTGAGTCCCAGTGGTGATTGGAGCATTCAGAGCTGGGACATCTAAGCTGGGAGAGTGAATTCAAATGATGCTGGGAAGAACATCAGAGCTCTCGGTCCCAAAAACTTAAGTGCTTGGATCGGCTTAGATCCTGTGTGGAACCCTCAAACTCCAAGGCTTCTGTTAGGAAACCTGAGATTGAGGAAGACAGAGATAACCCATAAGAGTGAGAAAGGAATTAGTTTGTGTCTGTATGTCTCTCTCTCTTTCTCTCTCTCTCTCCCAGGGATGTGCGGTCAGGGGAGGCAGGGGAGGCAGAGCCTCACTTCTCTTCATGACAAAAAAAAAAGGAAAAGGTGCTGAGGAGCCTCGGGGAATGGGACACGTGTGCGGGAGGGAGGTGAAGGAGGTTCCTCTAGCCTCAGCCTCCCTCCTGCACATGTGGTCCCATTCCCCGCCTTCCTGAGTCAACATGAAGGGGACCGCGACTCGCGGTGTTGACTCAGGAAGGCGGGGAATGGGACCACGTGTGCAGGACGGAGGGAGGTGCAGGAGGCTCCTCTAGCCTCACCCTCCCTCCTGCACACGTGGTCCCATTCCCCGCCTTCTGTGGGGTTCTGACGCCAGAGCTCATGGTTCCAGGGCGAATGCGCATGCACGATCAGCTCCCTTCCTCGCACTGAGCAATGGTGGATTTACGGGAAGTTGTTTGCGAAAGCGGAAAGTGCGATGGACTTTTTGGACCGGCGGCTACCATTTCCCTGCCAGCTCGCTCATGAAAGGAACCTGGAAACCGGGTCGTGGCCGGCGCCTTGTTAAGAATTGCGCTGCTGAAAGAGACAGAGAGAAAAAGCAGATGTATTTTTTTTTACAATTATTATTTTGTGATACGATATTGAACGTAGCACTTAGAAGGCCATGGCTGATTCCAAGAAAACTAAGCGGGATCAGATTTGATTAATCTTCGGGTTAGGATGGGGACCCAGGAAATCCTAGGCGGGGAATGGGACCACGTGTGCAGGAGGGAGGCTGAGGCAGCCTCAGCCTCCTGCACACGTGGTCCCATTCCCCGCCTTCCTAATGACGTCACCAGCCTCACCAGCCATAAACCTCACCGCACGTCACTGCTCTCTCCATAATCTATTTATCTATTGATCAATTGATTGAACTACCTACCTACCTACCTACCTACCTACCTTTGCCACTAGTCCACCTCTCTCTCTACCTCTCTCTCTCTCTCTACCTCTCTCTCTTTCATCTATCTATCTGTCTGTCTGTCTACCCATCTATCCGTCTATCCATCTATTTCAATTTCAATTTTCAATTTATTTGTGCTTCTAGACCGCCCCCTCTCCCAGAAGGGACTCGGGGCGGTGTACAGTCCATAGAGAATATCACAAAAATACAATAAAAAATTAAATATGTACAGTTTGGAGGAGGTTAAAATGCAATTAAAAGAACTGTACAAAGCTGAATAAATATAATTTTTTAAAATCCCTAAAACAGACACAACAGATTAAAAAACCCTAAAATAACCAGATAATAATACATTTGCCAGGAGGGACAGTTGTAATTATGCCAGGCCTGCTAATCGGAACAGGTGAGTCTTCAATTTTTGCCGGAAGGAGCGGAGGTCAGAAGTGGTTCTAATGTCGGGGGGGAGGTCATTCCAGAGGGTTGGGCCCATCACAGAGAAGGCCCTACTCCTTGGTGTCGCCCGTTGGCATTGCCTAGTGGACGGCACCAGGAGAAGTCCCTCCCTGTGTGAGCGAATTGGCCGCAGGGATGTATGTGGGAGGATGCGATCCCGCAAGTAACTAGGTCCCGTGCCATGGAGCGCTTTAAAGATGGTAATCAGCACCTTGAAACGCACCCAAAAAACCACAGGTAGCCAGTGCAGCTCGCGCAGGAGAGGTGTTACGTGGGAGTACCTCGTACTCCCCATCACAGCCCGCGCGGCTGCGTTCTGAACCAACTGCAGTCTCCGGGCGCGTCCCAAGGGCAGCCCCATGTAGAGAGCGTTGCAGTAATCCAGGCGGGGCATCACCAGCGCATGAGTGACTGTGCGTAGGGCATCCCGGTCCAGTAGGGGGCGCAATTGGCGCACCAGGCGAACCTGGTGGAACGCCCCCCTCGCCACGGCTGCCACATGGTCATCCATAGACAGCCGGGCATCAAGGAGGACGCCCAAATTGCGCGCCCGTTCCACAGGGGGCAATTGTTCGCCCCCTATGGCCAGCGATGGAATCAGCTGGCTGAACCGAGGTGCCGGTAGCCACAGCCACTCGGTCTTGGAGGGGTTGAGTTTAAGTCTGTTGTCCCCCATCCAGACCCCGACGGCTTCCAAGCATCTATCCATCTATCTGTCTATCCGTCTATCCGTCCATCCATCCATCTATCCATCTATGATATTTTTCATCCATTTTCACTCAAATCAACCTCCCAACCACTGGAAAAGAATTCTTTGTGATGTTCATATGCTAAGAGGTTCTAACTCTCGCATGTCTCTTAAGTATAACTTGACTACAGAGCCTTCAACACTTTCACCAGATTATGTTGCTGTTTTGGAGCAACGATATCAGCATAATGCAACCATTAGCAGAAAGCTGCACAAGTTCTCACCTTGACAATCAGTCCAAGAACAGAAGGTCCTTTTTTCAGGGCTCATAGTTTTATTTTTCAAAGCAATTAGAAAAGATTAAATTAGTAAGGACAAGGAGAAACTCTCTGGCACACAGAGAATAGAAATATAGCTATTGATCATTCTCTCATTTAAATTCCAGACTTTCAATACTGATACCAATTGCTGATTTGAAACCCTAAAAGCTAAATGATGCCGGTTGCTAAGTGGTGACAAACAGTGCAATTCAAAACATTTATAAAAGCAATCAGACTTTTACTGTCCAGAATATAAATTATAATTATGCGTTAGAGAGGCAACAATCATTCATTGGCAAACTAGAATCGTATGTTTTGCTTATTTTGTTTTTAAAGAGTGCTTTTTGCTCGAGATTCGTTTAGGGAAAAACATGTAATAACTCAACTGCAATTCATACGATTGACTTTGAACATGATGCAGTGATGGAAAGAAGTTTCTGTCCTGAAGGTTTGGCCAAGATTTTAGGACCTTTAAGTACATATTGGTGATGCCCTCCTTTCTAGAAAGCTTCCAAATTTGTATCATCATCATCATCATCATCATCATCATCATCATCATCATCATCATCATCATCATCATCATCATTTCTACCAGTGGTGGGTTCCAGGAAGTACAGCCCGGTACAGGTGTACCAGTGGCAGCTTGGAACAGCGGCCATCGTACTGGAACAGTGTTTTGGTGGGCCCACCCACCCACCCACCCACCCGAGGTTCCTTACCTCTATTTGAGGGAAATGGGACAATTGTGCATGGGTGCACAGTGTACGGGGCCTGTGCGACCTCGCTGAGCAGCTGGGGCATCGCAGGGCAGGGGCGTACGCATGTGAGCTCAACGTTCATGGACAAGGTGGCTGTCCATCCCCGTCACAGTGTACCAGTTGTGATGGGATCTGGAACCTACCACTGATTTCTACCTAGTCAGTTTAGTGTGGTGGCCTGTCAGTTGCCAGCTCATATGAGGAAGAGGCACGGGAGTCAGAATCAGCTCTGTGGGGGAAGAGGGAGTGGAGCTGACAGAGAAAGAGAGAGACAGAGGCAGAGCCTGGGCCGTCCGTCAGCCCTCAGATGGAGAATCAACAGCCCCCAGATCTGGAAGTGGCTGATGAGGAAGAGGAGGACCAGCTGGGTCCAGTGCCTGATGTGTGGATGCACAGAAGGCAGAGGAGAGGAGAGCAGTGGAAATCTATGGGCCGGTCCTTGGGACGGAAGAGCCACAGCTGCTACCGAAGCCCCACTCTAGCTCTGGGGAAAAAGGCAAGGGATGGAGATGAATAGATGTGGCAGACAACTATTCATCTCCTTGTCAGACAGACTTGTTAGCCTGCATTGAGAGAGAAACTTTTTGTTGGGGCTGTTGGCGCTCCTAATAAAGGAATTTTTGAGTTAACTTCAGAGGGTTTGTCATGTTTGGGGAGCTGGGTCAGAATATTTAGATTCAGTCTTCCTTACCACAAACAAGGGCAAAGGAGACCTATTGCTCAAGAAAGCCTGCAGAGCCTAGAGAGGGCGAAAAACAGGTCCAATGGCCCAACCCGAAGTTCAACTTCCGGTTGGTCCATTGGGCCTGTTTCTCTCCCCCACCCCCCGGCCGTTTTCGCCCTCCCCAGGCTTCAGGAAAGCCTGCAGAGCCTGGTGTGGGTGAAATTTCCCCCCACCCCATGTGTGCGGGGGTCGCTTGTGCATGTGCTGTAGGGGGGGGGGCTCACTCAAGAATGCGCAGGTGGAGAGGTTGATCATGCATGCACAGGTTGTTGGGCATGCGCAGACATTTTTGGCACATCTTCAGGAAAATGTTAGCCATCACTGCTCTGTAATGCCTATAGGTTAGGAGTTGAAATTTGTTTAAAAGAAGCTCAGGAATTGTGGCTCTTCTAATAGAGACAAAACAAATAAGAACCCCTTTGAGAGAAGAAGAGGAAAAAAGAAGGCTAAAGGAGAACAGATTATGAGCTGAAAACATTTATCCAATCAATTGATGAAGAGAGGCAACAGGCCTCAGAGCGATTTATTGGGGTTCAATATTTGATGAACGGGACTTGACATGATACAAATGAAAATTCAAATTAAATGAAGAGAATGGTTAAGATCTGAGATAATTGGAATTGACGGATGGCTCATTTGCACAGATCAGCACTTGAGCCCCTAAATCTGTGATGGCAAACCTATGGCACTGCTCTTCTGGTTTCTGGTGGGCACATGCGCGCTGGCCATCTGTTCTTTGTGAGCACCGGAAAACAACCTTAGAACAGCCTGAAAAATGCCCCAAAATGCCCCCAAACCAGACAGCTTTTCAGGCTATTTCCTGGGCCTTTTCCAGGCTGTTTTCAGGGCTGTTTTCATGCCATTTTCCAGGCTGTTTTCAACCCGTTTTGTGGACTGTTTATTGACCCAAAAATGACCTCAAAACAGCCCCAACACCAGCCCAAATCAGCCAAACTACAGACATGGATGTGCCAGCCAGCTGGTCTTTGGGTTTCTGGCACTCGGCCATGCAGACATGCACAGGCGTTCCATTTTGGGCACTCAGTGCCGAAAAGGTTCACCATCGCTGCCCTAAATGCTATAACAGCCTCATTCATATAACACCTCCATATTTAAAGACACCGTGCCACCATGCCATAAACATTGGCAGCCATTTGTATTAGCCATTGATATTGCATTTGTATGTGGTCCATGGGGTTGCATAGATTTGGATATGACTTTGCAACTGAACGACAACAATGTATGGCGATGAGAGTTGGACCATAAGGAAGATTGAGCCTCAAACAATTGATGCTTTCGAACGGTGGTGTTGGAGCAGATCAGGTCACTTCATGCTGAAGGAAATCAACCCTGACTACACTTTGGAAAGATATATCCCAAAGCTGAAGCTCAAAGACTTTTGTGACCAAATGGGAATAGAGGACTCCTTGGAAAAGACCTGGATGTTGGCAAACACTGAAGGGGAAAAAATGAAGAGGGTAGCCAAGGATGCAATGAATGTGAATTTTGGGAAACTGAACAGAGGGTGCCTGACATGCTGTGATCCATGGAACTATTAAGAGTCAGACACAACTTAGCAACTTAATATTCTGACCTAGGATTCCCAAAACCACGAAGCCGACTCCTTGTCCCAATAAAACCCCTTTTATTTAGTTTAAAGGGAATTCCTCTCCAACAAAGTCCCAGCCAACAGTCTTTCAAGAGATTTCACAACTACAGATCTTTATCTGGCTTGGAGAGCTGCCAGGCTGATATCTTCGAAACTCCATGCTGTAGCAGCAATTACTTGGCAAGAAGTCAGGAGCAGATCTTCAGCCTCATGAATTGAACTAATTGTCTCCTGCAAGTCCCCTCCCCTTTCCCTCCTCTTTATTCCCTATGGGAGAGGGCATTCACCATCCACCTAACTCCTGAGTCGGCCCTTGTTCCTTAGCTGTTCCCTTCTCCTGGCAGCTCTGCGCATGCACATACACTGGGAACAGGCTCCAGCTGTTCTTCTGCCCCATTGATCTCCGACTCCAAAGGCAGCTGATAACTGTCAGACAGCCCTGGCCCCCTCTCTGCCTCTGACGCAGAGCCCTCATCAGAGCCTTCCCCAGACTCCAGGATTGGCCCATGTTCCTCCCCAACCTCCTCACTGTCCGAGTCTGCCACCAGCTCCTCTGGCTGCTGGCGGGCCACAACACTTAACAGCGAAATTAGGTTACAAAGTAATGGAAAGAGCCTTATTTCTTTTCCATTTTCAGAAGGAGTTAACTTGCTTGAACCAACTCTGGAATATGTGAGCCCTTGTTAAACTGATCTAAATTATCACTCCCGATCGGATTTGAATTGTCCATCAATATGACATTGTGAGATCAAAAAAACTGGAAAGAGTCAGCTAAAATGTCAGTTCAAGTCATCAAGTCATCATTTAGGATAATTTGATGGGGTTCATGAAATGGATCCTTCCAACTTTAAGAGGCCCATAAATTGCCAACATGCAGCTTTGCATGAGATAACTCTGAAAGTTAGGCGAACATCTTGAGTGTCTCCAGATTTTGACTTGACAATCTATGAAAGGGGTTGAAACTAGATTAGGACCAGTGTAAAATCGGATAATTTACCCAGAAGTCTTTTGATGTCGTCCCCTCATTATGCTGACCTTTAAACAAATATGGGTATTTATTTTTTTCATGTGTTTGGGATAAGATTCCAAGAGCCAATAACTTTTTTTCTTTATACCACTGTCTTGTCCATGTGTATCTGGACAATTATGCCAACCTACGGATTACATTTCCCCTGTGAGTTAATTGGTATAAAACTGTAATGAAATAAAATTCAACCCACGGTGTAAAAGAACTGGAGTTCGGAAAGAAAAAAAAGAGAAATAGTAAACATGCTGATTAGCATGTAAAATTTTAATGAGATTCTGTTTTGATAGCAAAAGCTTGCGAACGAGAGAGTTATGATATAACTTCCAGCAAATATTTTGCTTAATTAATGAATTTCAATAATTGATAGCATTATCTAACACTTAAGGCCCATTACTGAAGCCACTTCTACTTTCTGCCTTTTTTAATGAGGGTGTTCTGAAGGAAGTGTGAACTTCTTCAAAGTAAGCATTCTTTTCTCATAAACTCCTACAAAGCCCTTGTAAAAATCATCAGTGGAAGCAGATCTTTAAAAAAATAAAATAATTGCCTTAAAGCCCGATGTATTTGGAGGCTGTTCTTGACTTAGAACAGTTTATTTGGTGGCCCTCCAAAGTTTTATATGTATGTATGTGTATGTGTATGTGTATGTGTATGTGTATGTGTATATGTATATGTGTATTTATTATATTTATATTTATATTTGTATTTGTATTTATATTTATATATATATATATATATTTAAATTTATATGTTAGGGACACGGTAGCTCAGTAGCTAAGACATTGAGCTTGTTGATCAGAAAGGTTGACAGTTTAGCGGTTCAAATCTCTAGCACCGTGTAACAGAGTGAGCTCCCGTGACTTGTCCCAGCTTCTGCCAACCTAGCAGTTTGAAAGCACGTAAAAGTGCAAGTAGAAAAATAGGAACCACCTTTGGTGGGAAGGGAACAGTGTTCTGTGCGCCTTCGATGTTTAGACATGCCGGCCACATGACCACGGAGACGTCTTCGGACAGCACTGGCTGTTTGGCTTTGAAATGGAGATGAGCACCGCCCCCTAGAGTTGGGAATGACTAGCACATATATGCGAGCACATATGTGTGAGGGGAACCTTTACCTTTATATGTATGTACATATTTATATTAGTATGTACATAATATGTCTGTCTGTCTGTCTGTCTGTCTGTCTGTCTGTCTGTCTGTCTCTCTCTCTCTCTCTCTCTCTCTCTCTCTCTCTCTCTCTCTATCTATCATCTATCTATCTATCTATCTATCTATCTATCTATCTATCTATCTATCTATCTATCTATCTACCTACCTACCTACCTACCTACCTACCTACCCACCCACCCACCCACCCACCCACCCAACTACCTACCTACCTACCTACCTACCTACCTACCTACCTACCTACCTCCATATATCCATCCATCCATCCATCTATCATCTATCTAAACTTTTATTTTTAATGTGTGCCAGTGTGCTCACAGTAAAAAAATGAAAAAAACAACCTTATTTAAATTCTTGAAGAACAGGATGGTGATTTTTCTGCAGATATCTATCTATCTATCTATCTATCTATCTATCTATCTATCTATCTATCTATCTATCTATCTATCTATCTATCTATCTATCTATCTATCCATCCATCCATCCATCCATCCATCCATCCATCCATTCACACATACATATCTGTCTATCATACAGGGTAATAGTGCAGAAAAGGAGGAAGAAAGGGATGCATTCTTGAGTTGGTACATTGGTCTGGAAGCCTATGGGCATTTAAAATCTTTCTGTTAAAATTTGCATTCTGCAATGCAGAGCACCAAGAAAATACTCTCTTTTTTTCATCCCTGCGTGTTCTAGTTCATTTTACAGTACATTTCCCCCCTCCCTGCATGGATTTTGTTTGGTTTTCCATGATGTTGCTTGCATCAATTATTGCTTTTTTGTTTTACAAGGCAGATTTCCACCCCCCCCCCCCTTTGGTATTGATGTTCTGGTTGTACTGTTTGACATCAATGCTTTCCTAATCTTTAAATATTAATTGATTAAGTTTTGTTCAAAAACGAACTGTATTGGTGGTCATTTTTATGTGTCAATGGGTGTGATGATCCTTGACTTCAGAGGGACTTTGAAAAGCTGTGTTTAAGATAACATGACAATGTTTACTTTCAAAAATAATATCAAAGCATTTCCTGTGAAAGTTTAGAGTTTCAAAATGCAATTTATAATATGATTTGAGATTTTGTCATGATGATTTGAGTACTAAAAGAAGCTCTGATTGAATCCAATCAGATTTGCTAACTGTTTTGATACGAACAACACAAGATGCTCAAATTTCATGCCGAGATCTTTAAAAGTTAGAATATTATTAAGACAAAATTAGACATTACTAAGTTTGTTAGAGTTCCACAGAAGACATTAATTTCATCCTTACCTTCCTTATTAGGCACATAATATACTTAACTGTGACTGGTCTTGGTTATCTATTTTTATCTATTTATCTGTTTATCTTTTTGTCTGTTTATCTATTTATCTTATTTGAACCAATATGACCCTTAAGGAAAATAATTAGTAATGGAATGGCTAGTACAGTAAGCAGAAAATGTCAAAAATTAAAATGAATATGCTTACTAATATTTTTTGGACTCTTCCTCTTTTACAGTTATTCAAATCAATGCATTTCTACTTTCCCTTCCACCTTCTCTCTCCCCCCAACTAATTTTAACAATGAAATAAAGGTTTATTTTTTTTAAAAAAAATAACATATAATAAAATGCTTTCAGAAGCAATTTTATGAAGGTACAGAAATATCGGAATATACATTAAGTAAATTGCTCCCAAATTATAGGGGGAAATTCACATTTTTCCTCTGGTATATTTTTATCATACTATCTATCAAACCACTTCAATGTTTTCCCAGATTGTTTTTGTCATGTGGCATACATAGTTAGAGACAATTAGTGAATTAATCTTTGCAGAAAGCTAAAATTCAGGCTTGTAGCAATGGAATCTATTGTCAAGGGTTAAGACACAAATATAATCATGCATTTTCTGATTGTTTCCATACAATAAACCAATCACTAGGTACGTCAAA
Organism: Natrix helvetica; assembly: GCF_964273705.1. Lineage (NCBI taxonomy): Eukaryota > Metazoa > Chordata > Lepidosauria > Squamata > Natricidae > Natrix > Natrix helvetica. The sequence continues at coordinate 72,072,653 of NC_138558.1, read as the reverse complement.
CAGCTATTGCTGCTTACAAGATGTTATTGCACACCTACATAGCATAAAATATTTACACTGGAATGGAGCCAATGATGAAGTTAAGAGACTGTTCTGACCTAGGCTTCACAAAATCACGAAGCAAACTCCTTGTCCTGACAAAACCGATTTTTATTAAGCTAATGTGAATTCCTCTCCTTCACATCCAGCAAAGTCCCTGGCAAACAGTCTTTCAAGGGTGAATCTATTTTTCTTCTGCAAGTGGGCATTGTACACTGTCCAGATTGCCCATATGAGGACAAAACACACATTGCAAAGATCGCTTGGAGGTGGGAGATACTTCTAATGTTATCTACCTGCATTTAAGATTTCAAGAATACAAACAAGCAATCAAACTCATTGGTAGCCTCTTATTGCAATGAGCAAGGAGATACATTCAATTTCACAGCTACAAAGATTGTTGGGCATGCAGGTACAAAAACAGCCAGGAAAATGATTAACGTCTGGGAAACATGCCCTTCATCAGTCAACAGAAATCCTGATTTACCACCAGCTCATCATGTACTGAGGAGCTGAGGACTTGGCAGCACAAGGAAACAACAGCCAATTGCCACAGCCATCAACACACTAATCAACCAATAGGAATATAAATATGAAGCATAGAAGAGCCCAAAGAACATATTCCAGAAGACAGAAGTCCCCTGAGAATGGGCTCTAGCACAAATCCAAAAACTTGGAAGACTAAACCTCTGGCCTGGATGACTGACCCAGATGTGAGCTTGCCAAATCTATTTTGGCCTGTGCAAATAGAAATATGGTCTGAATTATTCTGCCCTGTTTTTGACTTTGAGTTTTGAGCAAACACATTACCTGCCCACCTGTTATGTTTATAGCCACTCAGATTAGGAGCACCGATCTTAATTTTTCTTCTTCTTCTTCTGTAGAATATGTCCTCAGTGTTGCCAGCTCCCCAAAAAGAATTTTATCCAGCGGATGATCTGCAACTCTCATAACATCTGACACATTAATTAGATAATATTTTTTCCCAGTTTTAATTTCAGAGATGCAATAGTTCAAAGGATTTAATTAAGAGAAAGATGATGTGGCACTGTAAAAGTTTTACAAGGGAGAGTGGAATTTAGGTCATTTGGTTTTGGCATTCAGTTCGAAAACAGTCGTGCTTGTCTTCTCTAATAACGCATTTCTGCTGCCAGCAATTGAAGTTAACTTCAACATGTATTTTGAAGTTGATTATGTCAAATAAACACTAGCAATTTAAAAAAGTCATTTCTACAGATGAAATGGATGGGAGCTTGCAAAAGAGAAGAAGGAAGATCTGGAACTTCATTGTGATTTTATGTCTACCGTACAAAAAGTATAACTAGACGGGACACATCAGAGGAACCAGACAAAAGGTGACTCTCCCATAAACAATAGAAAAAAAACAGAATTCTTTATTGGCCAAGTGTGATTGGACACACAAGGAATTTGTCTTTGGTGACAAATGCTATGCTCTCAATGTACATAAAAAGGCAAGATACATTCATCACGAATCATGGTACAACACTTAATGATAATCATGATGTGCAAATAAGCAATCAAATCTTACTAGGAAAGAATCAATATAAATTGTAAGGATACAAGCAACAAAGTTACAGTCCTACAGTCATAAATGGGAAGAGATGGGTGATAGGAATGATGAGAAGATTAATAGTAATACTAATGCAGCCTTAGTGAATAGTTTGACAGTGTTGAGGGAATTATTTGTTTAGCAGAGCGATAGCATTCAGGAAAAACTGTCCTTGTGTCTAGTTGTTGTGGTGTGCAGTGCTCTATAGAGTCGTTTTGAGGGTAGGTGTTGAAACAATTGATGTCCAGGATGTGAGGGGTCTGTAGATATTTTCACAGCCCTCTTTTTGACTCGTACAGTGCATAGGTCCACAATGGAAGGCAGGTTGGTAGCCATTGTTTTTTCTGCAGATCTAATTATCCTTTCAATTCTGTGTCTGTCTTGTTGGGTTGCAGAGCCAAACCAGACAGTTATGGAGGTGCAGATGACAGACTCAATAATTCCTCTGTAGAATTGAATCAGCCGCTCCTTGGGCAGTTTGAGCCTCCTGAGTTGGCACAGAAAGAACTTTCTTTGTTGTGCTTTTTTGATGACGTTTTTGATGTTAGTTGTTCAGTTTAGGTCTTGAGATATGATAGAACCTAGAAATTTGAAGGTCTCTACTGTTGATGTTTTGTTGTCTAGTATTGTAAGAGGTGGTAGTGTGGGAGGGTTTGTCCTAAAGTCTACCACCATTTCTACGTTTTTGAGTGTGTTCAATTCCAGATTGTTCCAGTTGCACCATAAGCCTAGTTTTTCAACCTCCCGTCTGTATGCGGATTCATAGTTGTCTCGAATGAGACTAATCACTGTTGTATCATCTGCAAACTTGTTGTTTAACAGATGGATCATTTGAGATGCAGTCATTGATATATAGAGAGAAGAGAAGTGGAGAGAGCACACAGCCAGAGACAGAGAGGGGACCAGAGCTGTACGCTAGTTATCAGCTGCCTTCAGAATCAGACATCAGTGAGGCAGACAAATAGCTGAAGCCTGTTCCCAGTGTGCGCATGCACAGAGTTGCCAGGCGAAGGGAAGAGCTAAAGAACGGGTCAACTTGGGAATAAGGCCACAGGTAGATGATGAATGGCCCCTCCCAGAGGAAATAAAAGAGGAGCGAAATGGGGAGTGGAGTTTGCAGGAGACAATTAGTTCGCTTAATTGGTTCATGACTCTCCTAGACTCATTGCCAAGTTTTGCAGATATCGGCCTGGCAGCTCTCCAAGCCAGAGAAGGTCTGTTACCGCAAATCCTCCCTTGAAAGACTTCGCTGGATGTGAATGAGCAGAATTCACAGTAAAGTAATAAAAGTTTTTTTTGTTGGGACAAGGAGTTTGCTTCATGCTCTTGGGAAGCCTCGGTCAGAACAGTATGTTCTCATTCATCTCTTTCCATGCTCACTAGATAAGTTTGGGCAAGACCATTGAATTAGGATTACTTTCTGGCAGTGTTTCATGTTCCTTATTTTTACAGTTTCTTCAATTGCCTCTCGGTGGGTCTATTATTTTGACGATTGCAAATCTTATTTTTGTCTCTCTCCTTTATTCACCCAGCAGGCAAAATTACTCTCCTTTTTTCTCTTGTTTCATTTTCTTTCATTTTGTTGAAATGCGAATGTGTCATTGCTGCGTCTGCCATTAGCTTTTCCGAAGGAGGTACAAATCTTCTTTTTATATATGAATCTTCTGTTGGTGTTAGTTGAAAAGCCGTGTCTGACCCATCATGACCCCATGGACAACATTCCTCCAGACCTTCCTGTCCTCTACCATCCTCTGGAGTCCACTTAAGCTCACACCAACTCCATCCAGCCACCTCATTCTCTGTCGTCCTCTTCTTCTTTTGCCCTCAATTGTTCCCAGCATGAGGCTCTTCTCCAGTGAGTCCTTCCTTCTCATTAGGTGGCCAAAGTCTTTGAGTTTCCTCTTCAGGATCTGGCCTTCTAAAGAGCATACGGGATTGATCTCCTCTAGGACTGACCGGTTGGATGGCCTTGCAGTCTGAGGGACTCGCAGGAGTCTTCTCTCCAGCACCAGAGTTCAAAGGCCTCCATTCATTGGTGCTCAGCCATTCTTATGGTCCAACTTTCACAGCCATACATTGCAACTGGGAAAACCATCGCCTTGACTAGACGCACTTGTGTTCGCAGGGTGATGACTCTGCTTTTTAGTATGCTGTCTCGATTTGCCATAGCCTTCCTCTCCAGGAGCAAGCATCTTTTAATTTCTTGGCTGCAGTCCCCATCTTGTAGCCCAGGATAATAAAATCTAATATATGTATCTAATGTGTCTGAATTCTTCTCTAGCACCTTGGTTATATTTATAGGGCACGAGAGTTCATGACATAGTCAAAGAAGTTGGAGGTGTGTGTGTGTGTGTCTTAATAGCAAAGCAAGAGGTTTTGAATGTGCAATTACAGTTGATGGTTTATTTCCTCCAGTATTCAATTAAAGTACTTGGAAGAAAATTCAGAGAAAAGGAAGCGTCTCTGGTGAAATGCTCACTTCCATTTCCATCCCTCAACCAGTCTTCAGAGATTGGCAGAAAGAAAAAGAAAAAAGAGGAGCTTATTATTGGCAAATGGATGGCTCTTTTTTTTAGAAAGTTGACAGCTGTTAATCAATCATGATGCTTAGATTGCTGCCTCCTCAGAGCAGCGGGAAGGATTGCTAACCTGGTTATGTTTTTTCTCCTGCTCAAACTTTAGGATATTACAAAGCGAGGGCAAAAGATTTCCATCTTCTCGCTCTTCCGGCGGGTTCCCTACAGTAGCCTAAAGCAAAAGTATCGGCAGCTCTTTTAAACAAAGAGAATTGTAAATCCCATTTCCCATTCCTCTGCCAGTACATTAAAAGTACTTGATAATTTGAAAATTTATTGGAAGAAAAATTCAGAGAAAAGTAAAGGAGGAATTTATCTTAGGCATCTCAGAAACTTCGCATCGCTCTATCTCTCTCTATCTCTATCTATCTATCTACATCTGTATATGTACATCTAATCTCTATCTCTATCTCCACATCTACATCTATCTATCTATCTATCTATCTATCTATCTATCTATCTATCTATCTATCTATCTATCTATCTATCATCTATCTATCTCTATCTATCTATCTATCTATCTATCTATCTATCTATCTATCTATCTATCTATCATCTATCATCTATCTATCTATCTATCTATCTATCTATCTATCTATCTATCTATCTATCTATCTATCATCTATCTCTATCATGTCTATCTCTATCTCTCTATATATCTATCTATCTATATCTCATCTCTCTATCATCTCTATCTCTAATATCTGTCTGTCTGTCTGTCTGTCTGTCCGTCCGTCCGTCCGTCCGTCCGTCCGTCCGTCCGTCCGTCCGTCCGTCCATCCATCCATCCATCCATCCATCCATCTATCTATCTATCTATCTATCTATCTATCTATCTATCTATCTATCTATCTATATATCTCATCTCTCTCTCCTATCTATCTATCTATCTATCTATCTATCTATCTATCTATCTATCTATCTATCTATCTATCTATCTATCTATCTATCTATCCATCCATCCAAACATACATACATACATACATACATACATACATACATACATACATACATACTTACTTACTTACTTACATACGTATATACATACATTGATTTAGTAGAAATGTCAATGAAACTCCCTCCCTCCCTCTCTCCCTCCCCCCCCCTCTTTCCAGCAGAGTGCATCATATGCCATAAAATAGGCCTGGTTAAAAGACAGCAATCCATCCAAGACTCTACTGCTAACATTTCAAGGTTTCCAAGATTGGTGGAAACAAGGTAATGAGTATTAGTATGCAGACAAGTCATAGGAAGTTAATGAACTTTCAAACTGACACATTGCTCTAGAAAGAGTCATTAGCTCAGTCCTTGCCTTTGTGGCTGAGGGAAAGCAAAAAAGAAAAAGAAAAACCTCCAGCAAGTTAAATGGAATTCATTAATCTGAAGGAAGAATCCGGGCACAAACGCATGCATCGGTTTGACATCAGGACACTAAAAATAACTGCTAATTAAATAAATTTCAAAAGGGGACCGTGAATCTCGGCATACATGAAACCACAACATCAAAAGTCTCACCGCAAGGAAACTCATCCTGGCTCAAAAGACCAGGATTTAGAAGTCCATCCCCAATGCACTAAAAGAGCCTTGCAACAGTTCAAGAAGACGAGGACAAATTCTCAGCGCTGCTGAATATATTTCAGAGCATATTATTTATTGATAGAGGAGAATATTTGTAGCTCGGGGTTGACATGAGGGGTCCTTGGTCCTCTCTGAGCTTGGTTATTTTCTTGCAGACCTTTCATTACCAAACTAGATAACTTCATCCGTTCTAGAGGGAGTGGAGTTTGGTCTCTCTTCGTAGACTAGTATATAAATACTAGTATACAAAACTATATTTAGTGCATACAATGAGAGAAAACCCCACTCCCTTCTAGCATGGGTGATGTCACCTAGTTGCGTAATGAAACATCTACAAGAAACAACCAAGCTCAGAGAGCACCAAGGACCTTACAATCAGACTCCTCCTCTTCCTCCTCCTCCTCCTAACCCCACTCCCTTCTAGCATTGATAATGTTACCTAATTTGGATAATAAAACATCGGAAAGAAAACAACCAAGCCCAGAGAGCACAAAGGATCCCACAGTCCTCTCCCCCTCCCCCTCTTCTCCTCCTCCTCCACCCATTCTCCTCCTCCCCTTCTGACTGGACCCACCCCCATCTATTCTCTGCCTCACGAGTCCCAGGTGATTGGGAGGGAACAGGGATTTTACAGTATCCTTCCCCTGGAGTGAGGAAGGAATGGAGATTTTGCAGTTTCCTTCCCCTGGAGTGTGGAGGGAGTGGAGATTTTGCAGTATCCTTCCCCTGGAGTGGGGAGGGAATGGAGATTTTGCAGTATCCTTCCCCTGGTGTGGAGAGGAAATGGGGATTTTGCAGTATCCTTCCCCTGGAGTGAGGAGGGAATGGAGATTGTACAGTGTCCTTCCCCTGGAGTGGAGAGGAAATGGGGATTTTGCAGTATCTTTCCCTTGCAATGGGGAGGGAATGGAGATTTTGCAGTATCCTTCCCCTGTAGTGGGGAGGGAATGGAGATTTTGCAGTATCCTTCCCCTGGAGTGGGGAGGGAATGGAGATTCTACAGTATCCTTCCCCTGCCACACCCACCAAGCCACATCACACCCACCAAGCCCACAGAACCGGTAGTAAAAAAAAAATGAATTTCACCACTGGTTGTGGACCCCTGCACTATAGCAACAGTGGATTCCACTGTTCCACAGCTAAAAACTTTGGACATGCAATAGAATTAGATAAATGGCAGAAACTATGGGATACAAATATTAAATTGACTATGTCAACTGCATATAAAGAAAATCTGCATAAAATGTTTTACAGATGGCATTTTGCCTTGGCAAGACTGGCAAAAATGTTTAAAGTTAGATCTATTAAATTCTGGAAGTGTAATCATCTGGTTCATACAATCATATGTGGTGGACATGCCCAAAAGCTAAAAAAGATATTGGACAAAAATACATACTTGGTTGGAAAAAAATGATAAAGCAACACGTAGACTTGAAACCAGAGATATTTTTGTTGGCCATTATACCGGAAAAATATGATAAGAAGACTATATACCTCATTTCACATATACTAACCGCATCCAGAATAGTATTTGCAGAGCAATGGAAAAACAATGAGATTCCGTCAGATGAGAATGTAATTAAGAAAATACTAGAATGCGCAGAAATGGATAGATTAACACTCACTATTAAGAACAAAGAAGAAACTGAATATTTTTTTTTATATGGATGGTATTTTATCAATGGATAGACAACAGAAACAGTAGTCAGGAGGAGACATAAAAAAGAGGAAACATGAATGTGGAGAGTTGTTAAAGAAGATGCTAAGCATTATTGTTATTATATTATTATATCATCAATATTATTGTGATGAATACTACAACAAATATGTGGATTATGATTGTTTAAAAATAACTGTACCCAGATCAAACACTGTTCAATGGAAATTGAATGTTATATAAATAAAAGAAATAAAACAGGAACAAACAAACAGTGGATTCCAAATGTTTGACGAGATCCCTCTCTTAGACCTCCCGATCCCCTTACTCTAAATCAGTGTTTCTCAAACTTGGCGACTTTAAGTCCTATGGACTTCAACTCCCAGAATCCCCCAGCCAGCATAGCTGGCTGGGGAATTCTGGGAGTTGAAGTCCACAGGACTTAAAGTCGCCAAGTTTGAGAAACACTGCTCTAAATAATTAAGTAGAAGCACACTTATTGTAAGAGGATACACATCATAAAGGAAGCATTATTTTCCAGCATTATTTTTTTCTTTCCAAATAATTGGTGTTGGTTCTTAGAGAATAAAAAGTTTGCTACAGCAAACTTTTTTTTTAGAAGTGAGCCCACTTATCTTGTTTTTTTCTCAAGTGATGAATGTGAAGTTAAGAATGTGCTAGAGACCTAAAGAATTATATGACTCGAGTGAACTCCATTGGAACAGCCATCACTGCAGCCCAGTAATTCCAGGTTAATTTTTCTGCCATTATTTTCTCAGTGATGTCTCCTTGCAATTGGCAATGCCTCGGACAATCTGGATTTGCAGAATGCAGCACTAAATAAAAACGGCTCTACCTGTAGACACGGAGAACACAACCGGTTGCCCAGCCCATGAAAACAGCTTATGCTTGTTTTTATCATCATTATTTAATGTATTTCGTTATAGGGATCAATAGATGTTGTCCATAATTACTGGAGCCTAAAATTTCCAGACATTAAACTGATTGTTCTTGTGAGTGAGATCAATTCCATTCCGTGTCCTGACACGTCATGGTAAGCTTTGTGAGCAGGTCACTCACGCGTGAAACGTCAAAAGCTTTTTCATGGCGGGCAAAAAAACCAGGGAGGTGGGGAGTTAAATCAAGAAGCCTTCTTCAAATATTCTATGCCCAGCTTTGATTTTATTGACTTAGCAGCAGGGATTCGAATTGGAGAATTTTCTAAGTTGGCCTATTGACTTCCAAAAACTTTCCTGTTCCAATGCAGAATTATTAACCTGTACAATATTTCCTGTATACAGATAGGATAATATCGTTTGAATGGTTAAGTCAAAGGGATGGGTCAACTATAAACATATTTCTTTTAACATTTGTGAATGACATTGTTCTGCCAGGCACTAAGAATCTGAGCCATCTATTAGGCTACTGCATAGAAGATTTATTCAAGCCTTGTACACAAGGTGTTGTGGCACGCCAGCAGCCAGAGGACAGTGAGGAGGTTGGGGAGGAAGATGGGCCAGTCCTGGAGTCTGGGGAAGGCTCGGATGAGGGCTGTGTGTTGGAGGCAGAGAGGGGCCAGGGCCGTCCGACAGTTATCAGCTGCCTTCGGAGTCAGAGATCAGTGGGGCAGAAGAACAGCTGGAGCCTGTTCCTGATGTGCTCATGCACAGAGTTGCCAGATGAAGGCAACAGCTAAAGAACAAGGATCAACTTGGAGGTAAGCCACAGGTGGACAATGAATGGCCCTCCCCTAGGGAATAAAAGAGGAGCAAAAGGGGAGGGGTGTTTGCAGGAGACAATTAGTTCATTTCTGTATTCTTGCCAAGTATTGTGGTATCTGAAAGATATCGGTCTTGCCACTCTCCAAGCCTCACACCTCATTTAACACCTGCTCTTCTCTTACAGTTCTGTCTCTATAAGTAATAGTACAAGTACCTTCAACTTACTACAACAATTGAGCCCAAGATTTCTGTTGTTAAGCGAGACGTTTGTCAAGTGAATTTTGTCCCATTTTAAAACCTTCCTTGCCACAGCTGTTATGTGTGAATCCCTGCAGCAGATAAGTTAGTCACCCCGTTGTTAAGTGAATCCGGCTTCCCCATTGACTTTGCTTGTCGGAAGGTCGCCAAAGGGGATTACGTGAGCTTTGGACACAACAATGGTCATAAATATGAACCAGTGGCCAAGCATCTGAATTTTGATCATGTTATCATGGGGATGCTGCAAAGCTCGTAACTGTGAAAAATGATCATATAAAGTCGCAATTTTCAGTGCTTTAGTTACTAAATGAATTGTTGTAAGTCAAAAATTAGTAGTACTTACAGATCCCTCAAGAAATGCAAATTAAATGCTCTTTCTCAAATCTATTTTAATAATGCTAAATTGATGTCTTTATTACTTTATTACTATTTCTTTTCAAATAAAAACATTGATATCTCCTTTTTCTTTCGCCTTACCAGCCTTAAAAGCAAAACCCCAAAGCAAACAATGATAAGCTTATTACTACTGTATGTTGGTGAATAAATGTACAGATCTCAAAAGTGAGTTATCCCAGAGATATTGTTGTTATTATTAGATGTGAAGTCATGTCCGACCCATCGCGACCCCATGGACAATGTTCCTCCAGGCCTTCCTGTCCTCTACCATCCTCTGGAGTCCATTTAAGTTTATGCCAACTGCTTTGGTGACTCCATCCATCCACCTCCTTCTCTGCTGTCCCCTCCTTCTTTTGCCCTCAATCGTTCCCAGCATGAGGCTCTTCTCCAGGGAGTCCTTCCTTCTCATGAGGTGCCCAAAGTACTTGAATTTCCTCTTCAGGATATGGCCTTCTAAAGAGCACACAGGGTTGATCTCCTCTAGGACTGTCCGGTTGGATGGCCTTGCAGTCCAAGGGACTCACAGGAGTCTTCTTCTCCAGCACCAGAGTTCAAAGGCCTCAATTCTTTGGCACTCAGCCTTCCTTATCGTCCAACTTTCACAGCCATCCATTGCAACTGGGACAACCACAGCCTTGACTATGCACACTTGCGTTGGCAGGGTGATGTCTCTGCTTTTATACAGTAATCCATGAAGGGGCCAGAGATATTATAAATAGCTTTAAGAATAAGAATAATTTGTCTTTTGTTAAAAGAGAGAAAAAAAGGTACATGCATTCACCTCTACTTTGAAGTAATTTCCCTTGGAAAATGCAAGATTAAGACACACATTCAAAAACACACATCCACACCCACACACTGGTCCTCTCACTCTGTGAACCATTACTTACAGAAAATGGATTGTCTCTCTCTGAAGGGCATCACTTACCAAGAGTCATTTTATTTCTCATTGAAAGTTAAGCATTTTTTAAAATTACCGATTCTGAAAGTATCATTAAAGTGCCAATCTGTCTCTGTCAAAATTATGTCTCAGGTTTCATGCTGATCCTTTCCTTGTTCTGTATACTACACCAGATTCAAGGATGGTAACTTTTAAAATGGAAATGGAAAGCTATCCAAGGCGCAAAAGTTCCCACATACTTAAAAGGGAAACCAACATTTGATTCTAGTTGTCATGATAGTACTAGCACTTAGATTTATATGCCGCTGATATCAGGGGTGGGATTGAAAAGTTTTAGCAACCAATTTTCTGCCCAGTTGCTGGATGGGCATAGCCGTGGGGTGTGTGGCCTACTCACGTCTCCTCCAACACAGCAGGGGGGTGAATTTTCACCCTTCCCAGGCTCCGGAAGCCCTCCGGAGGCTAGAAACAGGCTGTTTCCAAACTTCTGGAACTTCTGGGAGGCTCATTTTTCACCCTCCCCAAGCTCCGGAGGCTTTCCTTGAGCCTCTGGGAGGGCGAGAATGGCTCTCCCTGGCCTCTGGAGGCCCTCCACTTCAAGACTTCTGAAAGTTCTGGGAGGCCCATTTTTTGCTGCATGTGCAGTACAACTAAAATTGCTCTGCGCATCTGTAGAAGGAACAAAACAGGAGAACTAGTTCAGGACAGGCCTGGGTCGCTGACAGTTCCAACACCCCAGGCCGCCAAACTGCTACCAGTTGGGCCGAATTGGGCCGAACCGGGCCGAACCGGGCTGAAATGGTAGGAACCCACCACTGCTTCTTCCATTTCTGATTTTTTTTTAAAAAAGTAAAAGGTGGGGGGGGGGAAGAAATAATAGATTTGCTACTAGAGATGATTTAAAGGCAAAATCATTTCAGCTTAACGGAGATACCATAAAGCACCTCAACATTTTTTTATAGGACCGGAGTTGACGTTTGTTTTAATTACAGCTCACCGATGGAATTTTTAAGCAACCTTTTGCGGCTTTCTAAGTGAAAGCAGAAGATAACAAGTAAGTTGCAGGATTGCATGGCAAAAGAATTTAATTAGTTTAACCTCATTAATAGGCAATTTGATCGGATATAGTTGATTGAGCGAGACCACTGGTGGGGACCTGGCCTGAGCAGACAATTATTCATGGCTTAATGAGACAATGGCGGCAAGATTTGTGTTTTGTTTTGCTTTTAATGATTCCCACCCCATTTGCGAGAGATAAATTGATCAATGTATTTGATTAGGCCAGCTAAATAAAACTTCAGAGACTTTCTGAGTTTTAACTATTTATTTAAAGACTGCATATGGACACCCACTTCCCAAAAGGGATTTGTTGTGGCCCGCCAGTGGCCAGTGGAGCTGGCAGCAGAGTCGGACAGTGAGGAGGTTGGGGGGGGGGAATATGGGCCAGTCGTGGGGGTTGAGGAAAGCTCAGATGAGGGCTCTGCGTTGGAGGCAGAGAGGGAGTTAGACAGCAGTGAGGCAGAAGGACAGCTGGAGCCTGTTCCCAGTGTGCGCATGCACAGAGCTGCAAGAAGACAAGAACAACTAAGAAAGCAGGGTTGACTTAAGAGTAAAGCCACACCTTGGAGGTGATTGGCCCCCTTCCATAGGACTTAAAAGAGGAGCAAATGGGGAGTGGGCTCCCTTGGGGAGAGGGAGCGGTTTATAAATTTAAATAAAGTAAAGTAAAGTAATTCATTCATTCGGTCGTGTCAAGAGTGGAAAGTTCTGTTTGTGACTATAAGAGACTCTGTGCAAAGTGTTGCCTTGCCTGCATTTGGAAACTAGTTATCTGGCAGCTCGCCAAACAAAATAAGGTTCATGTTGATAAACATTCCTCGGAAAGACTGTTTGCTAAGCCTTGTGGACTGTGAATGAAAGGAATTCACAGTCATGTGAATGAAAGAGGTTGGTCAGAACCAAGACTCTGCTTCTTGCTGTTTAAGGAAGCCTGGGTCGGATCAGGATTATGGATGGTGGAGAAAGATTGAAACTAACCATAACAATGTCTACCTTGTGGCATTGAGAGCGGCCAAACGCAGACATTGTGCCGCTCTCATTGCATCTGCGGATAACCGCCCTGCCGCCCTGTTTAGGGTGACCCGCTCCCTCTTGTCGCAAGAGACGTGGGGGGCACCCTTACAGGGAAGAGCAGAGGAGTTTGGGGAATATCTGCAGAACAAAGTCGCTCAGATCCGAAGCGGATGGGCCCCCTCCAGTGGACTGGACGGGCTGTCAACAGCGAGTCTTGTGAGACCACTCTGGGAGGAGTTTGACTCTGTTGCCCCCGAGGACTTAGACAGGTTGCGTGGACGGCTGCGAGCCACCACATGTTCAATGGACCCGTGTCCCTCCTGGCTGGTACTGGCATCCTGGGAGGTGACACGAGGCTGGCTTCTGGGCCTGGTGAACGCCTCATTGGGTGAGGAATCCTTACCAACTGCCTTGAAAGAGGCGGTGGTGAGGCCCTTACTCAAGAGGCCTTCACTTGACCCAATGGAGCTAGCTAATTATCGTCCAGTCTCCAACCTTCCCTTCCTGGCGAAGGTTGTTGAGAATGTGGTGGCGCAGCAATTTCCACGTCACCTCGATGAATCCGACTATCTAGACCCACGCCAGTCCGGCTTCCGACCCGGGCACAGCACAGAGACAGCCTTGGTCGTGTTGGTTGATGATCTCTGGAGGGCCAGAGATAGAGGTTGTTCCTCTATCCTGGTCCTATTAGACCTCTCAGCGGCTTTTGATACCATCGACCATGGTATCCTATTGCGCCGGCTGGAGGGGATGGGAGTCGGAGGCACCGTTCTATGGTGGTTCGGCTCTTACCTCTCCGGCCGGATGCAATATGTGTTGACAGGGGGGCAGAGGTCGACCCTGAGGCCACTCTCTTGTGGGGTGCCGCAGGGGTCGGTCCTCTCGCCCCTTCTGTTCAACGCATATGTGAAGCCGCTGGACGAGATCATCAGTGGTTTTGGGGTTGAATATCATTTGTACGCTGATGATACCCAGCTGTACATCTCAACCCCAAGCCACCCCAACGAGGCTGTCGAAGTGATGTCCCGGTGTTTGGAAGCCGTCGGGGTCTGGATGGGGGACAACAGACTCAAGCTCAACCCTTCCAAGACTGAGTGGCTGTGGCTACCGGCACCTCGGTTCAGCCAGCTGACTCCATCGCTGGCCATAGGGGACGAGCAATTGCCCCCTGTGGAATGGGCGCGCAATTTGGGCGTCCTCCTAGATGCCCGGCTGTCAATGGATGACGATGTGGCAGCCGTGGCAAGGGGGGCGTTCCACCAGGTTCGCCTGGTGCGCCAATTACGCCCCCTACTGGACCGGGATGCCCTATGCATGGTCACTCATGCGCTGGTGACGTCTCGCCTAGACTACTGTAATGCTCTCTACATGGGGCTTCCCTTGGGACGCGCCCGGAGACTGCAGCTAGTCCAGAACGCGGCCGCGCGGGTTGTCATGGGGAGTACCAGATACTCCCACGTAACACCACTCCTGTGCGAGCTGCACTGGCTGCCTGTGGTTTTTCAGGTGCGTTTCAAGGTTCTGATCACCATCTTTAAAGCGCTCCATGGCACAGGACCTAGTTACTTGCGGGATCGCATCCTCCCACATACATCCCTGCGGCCAATTCGCTCTCACAGGGAGGGGCTTCTCCAGGTGCCGTCCACTAGGCAATGCCAGCGGGCGGCGCCAAGGAGTAGGGCCTTTTCTGTGATGGGCCCAACCCTCTGGAATGACCTCCACCCCGATATTAGAACCACCACGGACCTCCGCTCCTTCCGACAAAAATTGAAGACTCACCTGTTCCGATTAGCTGGCCTGGCATAATTATAACTGTTATAACTGTTACCTCCTGGAAATATATTTTTAACTGGTATTTTAAGGGTATTGTTTTAAATTTAATTGATTTTAGGGGTTTTAAAGCCATATTTATATTCTTGCTGTACAGTTCTTTTAATTCTTTTAACCTCCTCCATATTTATTTATTTATTCATCTGTTTATCTATTTAATGAATTTTACTGTGGATGATGTATTTGCTGTGTGGACTGTACACCGTCCCGAGTTCCTTTTGGGAGAGGGGGCGGTCTAGAAGTGCAAAGAAATAAATAAAATAATAAATAATAGGAGAAGAGAGAGAGAGAGAGAGAATATAATAGAGATGGAAGGGACCTTTGAGGTCTTTTAGTTCAGCCCCCTCCTCAAGCAAGAGACCCTATAACAAGTAGCAGTCCAATCTCTTCTTAAAAATCCCCAATGATGCAACAGCCACAACTTCTGAAGGCAAACTGTTCCACTGGTTAATTGTACTCACTGTTAGGAAATTTCTTCTTACTTCCAGGTTGCTTCTCGGATTGATCAGTTTCTAACTATCGTTTCCTGTCCTGCCCTCTGGTGCTTTGGAAAATAAGTTGATCAAATATTGGAATGCTGCTTTCATGCCACTCATCAATTTTTTCTCTAGACTAAAGTTAGGGTAAAGGTGAAGGTTCCCCTCACACATATGTGCTGGTCATTCCCGACTCTAGGGGGTGGTGCTCATCTCTGTTTCAAAGCTAAAGAGCCAGCGCTGTCCGAAGACGTCTCCGTGGTCTTGTGGTTTGCATGACTAAATGCCTAAGGTGCACAGAATGCTGTTCCCTTCCCACCAAAGGTGGTCCCTATTTTTTCTACTTGCATTTTTACGTGCTTTCGAAATGCTAGGTTGGCAGAAGCTGGGATGAGTAACGAGAGCTCACTCCGTTACGCGGCGCTAGGGATTCGAACCGCCAAACTGCCGTCCTTTCTGATCGCCAAGCTCAGCATCTTAGCCACTGAGCCACCCTATTTCCTAAGTAGTGTGTTTATTTTATAATTTTCTTTTCTCCTCTCTCTGAGCCTCTCACATTTCTTTTGTCGTTGTGGCTTCGTCTCCCACCATATACAATTTTCAGTCATATTTTCTTGAGTCACGAACTGGGACACTTCCTGAAACATTTGTTTCAATAGGAACAGAGCTCAGGCTTCTTGCGAACAGGGGGAAGCTTGAAAACGAGTTTCTTGCTGCAATCTTCACGAAGCAACAAATTGTTATCAACATCCTTGTGTCAAAGGCATAGAACCCCTTTTAGAAGGGTTTCTAAAAGAGGTTCACGATGAGTGAATCCATCTCAGTATGGTGGATTGTGTCATAAATAATGAATGAATAATTTAAATGAACCTGGGGTGGCAGAGAAGAACTTCTAAGGCAGACCGTTTCTTCCTGCAAAAGACAGTTTGCAATGAATGATTAAAACAGGTCTAGGGGATATTCAAAAGCAAAAGAGGAATCAGTCCTCAGATAATGACATGCTTTGCATCTAATACAGAGTGTGGGGCGGGGGGGGGGGAATCTAAGCTAACCCACAGCCAATTTAAGGAGGTAGGGGGAAAGTGTCGGCAATAGATCCCAGAGTATTAGTCCATTTCTTATCTTCATTCCAACCCACCCCCCACCCAGTGATCTGTGGACACAGTCATTTGGTTGACTTCCAGATACTAAATTGCTAGATTAAGAATCTAACTAACTAAAGATTATATATACCAGTGATGGCGAACCTATGGCATGCGTAGCCATTTGTCAGGGCATGCGAGGCGCTGCCCTGTCAGCTGGACAGCACGCATGTGCATGCTGGTCAGCTGAGTTCACCCTTTTCTAAAGCCATTTTTCACCCTCCCCAGGCTCCAGAGCCTTTATTGGAGCCTGGGGAGGGCAAAAAGAGCCTCCTCCCCCCAACGGAGGCCCTCCGGAGGCTTCATGAGCTTCCCTGAAGCCTCCGGAGCGCAAAAACCCGGCCCTACAGGCAAACTGGAACTTCGGGAACGGACTTCTGGTTTGCTCGGAGGGTCATTTTGACTGCCAGTGACTAATGCATCTGCCTAATATGTAATACAGCCCAGGTTCGAATCCCAGTAAGGGTATGGCTAGCTGATGAGAGCTAAATAGCTTGAAATAGATCTATACTAGTCTCCCTTTATTTATTTATCAGCACAAATACAACACAAACATAGCAAAGGCAACATTAAAAATAAAAATATGGTTTTCTGCCTGGATGGTCTTCTGCAATGAGCCGAAGGACAGAAAGGGGGAGTAGTGAGCTCCCTCCCATATTTGGGCATACCAGGGGTTGTAACACAAATACATACCTATTTCCCTGGCTCAGCTGATAAGGAGGAGAGCCTGTGGCTTAGTGGCTAATACATCTGCCTAATATGTAATATAGCCCAGGTTCAAATCCCAGTAAGGGTATGGCTAGCTGATGAGAGCTAAATAGCTTGAAATAGATCTATACTAGTCTCCCTTTATTTATTTATCAGCACAAATGCAACACAAACATAGCAAAGGCAACATTAAAAATAAAAATATGGTTTTCTGCCTGGTTGGTCTTCTGTAATGAGCCGAAGGACAGAAAGGGGGAGTAGTGAGCTCCCTCCCATATTTGTATGTATGTATGTATGTATGTATGTATGTATGTATGTATGTATGTATGTATGTATTTGTGTTACAACCCCTGGTATGCCCAAATAACACAAATACATACCTATTTCCCTGGCTTAGCTGATAAAGGAGGAGAGCCTGTGGCTTAGTGGCAATTACATCGGCCTAATATGCAATACAGCCCTGGTTCGAATCGCAGTAAGGGTATGGCTAGCTGATGAGAGCTAAATAGCTTGAAATGGATTCATACTAGTCTCCCTTTATTTATTTATCAGCACAAATACAACACACACACACACACACACATAAATATATGCATATGCATACGCACACGCACACGCATAAATATATATATAGACTTAGTACACAGATGACTTACTCTCTGGAAAAAAATATCATGGGGGTAAGACACCCCTAAAACCCCTCGGGGTGTATGTTCTGTTAAGAGCCTGTTGTGCCTTAAAACGGCTTCTACTGTACAGCGTTGTGGAGTTGCCATTGTAACAGCTTCACAGTACTTCACAAGAGGACCACTAGAATATATATTGAGAGCAAAGCTCACTCCCTACTAACACTGATGATGAGACCTAGTTTGGTAATGAAACATCAGCAAGAAAATAGCCAAGCTCAGAGAACACCAAGGACCCTTCCAGTCCTCCTCCTCCTCTTCCTCTTCTTCCTCCTCCACCTTTCTGCAAATCTCACTCCCTTCTAGCACTGATGATGTCATCTAGTTTGGTAATGAAACGTCTGCAAGAAAACAAACAAGCTCAGAGAACACCAAGGACGCCCCCGTCATCGTCTTCTTCCTCCTCCTCCTCCTCCTCCTCCTCCTCCTCCTCCTCCTCCTCCTCCTCCTCCTCCTCCTCCTCCTCCTCCTCCTCCTTCTTTCTGCAAAACTCACTTCTAGCACTGATGTTGTTACCTAGTTTGGTAATGAAACGTCTGCAAGAAAACAATGAAGCTCAGAGAGGGCACCACTCAATTTCCACATTTTTGCCTGCCCAAAATCTCTTTGGCTATGTCCAGGTAGCCATCAGAAATTAAGCAATTCTAAAAAGCAGTTCTGCTCCTATGGCTTTAAATTAGCGCCTCTTTTGGGGAAAAACATCCAGTATTCCCTATTTATTTCTTTTATTACAAAGGCTATGAAAATAAAGGAAAAAAATAAACGTTCCTTAACGAAGTTGTAAAAGCCTGAAAGTGTCAATGTTTGTCAAATAAATATGTCAACATCCCACATTTATTTCATTTTAGTCCCCCTCCTCTTTATCTTTCTTTTAATTGTTTGTTGGTTTGAAAACCTTTGATCTTATTAGTCTCCCTGGAAGTGCAAGAAAGACATTACAGCTCTTTTAAACTAAAATTCCACTCATATTTTTTTTTTTAAAAACCCTGGAATTATGCACACATTGCTCCGTTTGGAAGAGACTTCTACACAATGTCTGTCATTGTCAAAATAAACAACCGCTTTTGAGTGGGGCAGAAAAACATAAAAATAAGCGATCAGCAACTTGAAAAGCTGGTACAAGTTGAAATCAAGTGTTGCCCCTCCCTTGAAGTAATAATCAGATATGCAGACACTGAGAACAGAATGTTCCCTAATTATTTTATTTTATGAACTCCATATGCAGCACATTTGAGGTAGCCAAATTGCTAGGAAAGAACACAATATCACTTTGTTTTGATGCTGTTGAGTTCCACAGTGTTCCTCAAACTAGTACAGTTCCCAATCTCTCTCTCTCTCTCTCTCTCTCTCTCTCTCCCTCCGTCCCTGCATACGAATCTGCATACAGACAGGAGGTTGAACAACCAGCCTTGTGGTGCGACCAGAAAAATCTTGAACTAAACACACTCACAACTGTAGAAACGGTGGTAATTTTATGAGAAACCCTCCTATACCACCACCTCTTACAATACTAGACAACCCATTATCAACAGTAGAGCCCTTTCAAGTTTCTTTTGTGTCTCAAGACTTAAAATGGACACCTAACATCAAAAATGTCATCAAACACAGTTTAATGTTTTTTCTGCACCAACTCAGGAAGCTCTAACTGCCCAAGGAGCTTCTGATTCTGTTCTGCAGAGGAATTATTGAGTCTCTCATCTGCACCCCCATAACTGTCTGGTTTGGTTCTGCAACCCAACAAGACAGACACAGAATTCAAAGGATAATTAGAACTGCAGAAAAAACAATGGCTACCAACCTGCTGTCCATTGAGGATCTGTGTACTGTGAAAATATCTACAGACCTCTCACATCCTGGACATAAATATCCTCAAAACCATGCTATAGCACACTGCACACCAGAACAACTAGACACAAGGACAGTTTTTCCCGAATGCCATCACTCTGCTGAACAACTAATTCCCACAACACTGTCAAACTATTTACTAAGACTGTATTACTATTATTCTTCTCATCCTTCCTATTCCCTATCTCCTCCCATTTATGACTATAACCTTGTTGCTTGTATCTTTATGATTTATATTGTTTAATTTAGTTTCCTAGTATGATTTGATTATTTAGTATCCTATGACCATCACTAAGTGTTCTATCTTATGATTCTTGACAAATGTATCTTGTCTTTTTATGAAAACCGAGAGCATATACACCAAAGACAAATTCCTTGTGTGTCCAATCACACTTGGCCAATATAGAATTCTATGCTATGCTATGCTATGCTATGCTATGCTATGCTATGCTATGCTATGCTATTAAATGGTTTCTACATTGGGTCCCATGACGCTTAATGACAACATCACCTAGTGGCCAAAATTCTGAACCCAATTGTAGACTGTTATTATATCTTTATTCTCTTGATGCTACTGATAATGAGTGGAGATTGAATAATTTGCCTATCAAGCCCATTTATGTATATATTCAGACCCAAAATTTTAGATAGCTATACTGTTACTCCTATAATTTCCCTCTCTCTGTGACTCTTGAAGTGGAACTAATCTTCCTTCCAATTATCCAGACTGCTCCCAACAGCAGTTATGAGCTTCTTATTAAGTGCTCAGAACTGTGAAGTCTCCAGGAAAAATGGACAAATGTTGTGCTTTAGTAATAGCACAGAGCAGTAGCACAACTTCTGCATCCAAAGGTAACTCCGATAGGCTTAGTTTCTGTCGCAAATAGGAATTTTGGCTGGATATTTTATATCAGAACTCTGTGGTTTTTTCCCTTCCTCTTACAATTGTACAAAAAAACTATTTTTTTAACATGATGTGGAGAAAGGTTAAAAGAGGAAGCAGCCTGGAATCATTACATACTCACAAACTAATTTCAAGTCTTCTTGATTGCTATCGACCCTTGTTTAACCAGAAGCTAACCATTAGTTGAGAAGATTCCTGCACGTAGGCTTTTAGCAATAAAGCAGTTTAATAAAGCAGTAACTTTGAAAGGGATTTTGGAGCCTTTAGTGGACAACCAGCTACTTATGAGCCAGCAGTGTGTAGCAGCAGCCAAAAAAGTCAATGCAATCCTAAATTGCATTAACAAAGGGATACAATCAAGATCAAGTGAGGTACTAATACCACTCTATAAAGCCTTAGTAAGACCACACCTAGTATACTGCATCCAGTTTTGGTCACCACACTGTAAAAAAGATGTGGAGATTCTAGAAAAAGTGCAGAGAAGAGCAACCAGGATGATTAGGGGACTGAAGGCTAAAACATACGATGAAGAGTTGCAGGAACTGGGCATGGCTAGTTTAGTGAAGAGAAGAACCAAGGGAGACATGATAGCAGTGTTCCAATATTTGAGGTGCTGCCACAGAGAGGAGGGAGGTCAACCTGTTTTGCAAAGTATCTGACGGCCAGACAAGGAATAATGGATGGAAACTGATCAAAGAGAGATTCAACCTACAAATATGAAGAAATGTTCTGACAGTGAGAACAGTCAACCAATGGAACAGAAGTTGCCTTCGGAAGTTATGGGAACTTCATCATGGGAGGCTTTCAAGAAGAGACTGGATTGCCCTTTGTCACAAATGGTGTACGGTCTCCTGCTTGGGCAGGGGGTTGGACTAGATGATCTACAAGGTCCCTTCCAACTCTGTTAATCTGTTAATTGCATGTTCTGGATCTGGATTTTTAGGCCTGACACATCTACGGGACAATGTTTTGAAGCATAACAATGATTTCAGACAGGGGTGAAATCAACTTACCTTCTCTACCAGTTCGCAAATATGAGCCTATGCGCAGAGCATCAAAAACAGGATGTCCGGGCGGGTGGGCGGAGCCTCCCACTACCACCGCTAACAGTTCGCCTGAACCAGATAGAACTAGCTGAATAGCAACATTGATTTCAGATTACCAGCAAAACTCCTGGAGTTGATTATTAGCAATCCATGTTTCTTTCAAAAATACTGATTTCTCTTTAGTAAAAAAATCACAGCAGTAAATAGCAAACAATGCAATGGCTTAGTTTTCTCTAGCTGCCTCAAGGCTTCTAACTTTGTAACAATAAGTTATAAGCATTGCTGGAAAAGAACCTACCATGTTTAGTATTCCAGAACAATATTTATCCAATATTTTAGATTCTGCTATTATACTGTGGGATGTTCTGATTCCCAGTCGTGTTGTTTCAAAATGAAAAGAGCAAGTTAAATATTATGACTATTTTCACCTCCCCACCAAGTAAGCATTTATTAGATGATAAAACAAGCCCAGAATTACATGAGTGTGAGATTTTTTTCCTGCCATTTTCACTTAAAAGGGAGGCTATGCAAATTGAACGAATAACTAAAACAATGGTTCTCTTCCGTGGATTTTCGCCGCCTTCTTGCATTCTCTGTTCTGTTGTCTGCGTAAATACAGAAAGAGGTGACGGCTTTTGCAGTCTGTTTTAAACCGCTCAAATAAATCTATTAAATTACATTTGATTGTGAATTCAAAACAATTCTGCATCTCTTTGCCAAATAGCGCAAACCATATGATGATTTCAAAAGAAAGCATTGGAAACAAAAGTGGGATATTCTGTCTCTATTACAAGGACATTTCCTACTGCAACTTTGAATAGATTTTTCTATTTATTAATTCAATGATATATATATATATATATATATATATATATATATATATATATATATATATATATATATATATATATATATATATATATATATATATATATATATATATATATATATATATATATATATATGTTGCATTTGTGCTGATAAATAAATAAAGGGAAACTAGTATAGATCTAGTTCAAGCTATTTAGCTCTCATCAGCTTACTGGGATTTGAAGCTAAATATTTCAAGCTAAATAGCTTGAAATAGATCTATACTAGTCTCCCTTTATTTATTTATCAGCACAAATATAACACAAACATAGCAAAGGCAACATTAAAAATAAAAATATGGTTTTCTGCCTGGATGGTCTTCGGTAATGAGCCGAAAGGACAGAAAGGGGGAGTAGTGAGCTCCCTCCCATATTTGGGCATACCAGGGGTTGTAACACAAACACACACACACACACACACACACACACACACACACACATATATATATATATTTCGTAGATTTTCACGGGTGTAGGTATGCTGGTTTTGTTGTATTCGGTTTTTTTCCTGTGTAGGATTGAGATTGTCTTGGCAATGTTTCGGCAAGATCTCACTTGCCATCTTCAGGCTGCTGTCGGCTAGGCTTAAAATGTGATCGGAGCTGCCGTTTTTCTGTAAATCTTGGTGGGAGGGGATGGGGTGCTGGCTTTGTTTCAGTAAGTGGAATGATTGGTTGTGTGGTTGTATCATGATTGGTAGATTGGTGCTGGCTGTGTGTGCATTGTTGTTTTGTATTGTAATGGCCTGGGTGGTGGGTGGTGTTCCTTTGTTGACTAGGGTTGGTTTCCAGATGTTTGGTAGGTGGGAGGTATCATCACGTTTATTCATGTTGTGGGGGTGTTTCTCTATTTCGATGGCTTCCATAATTATTCTCTTGTTGAGGTGTTCTGTTTTGGAGATTAACCTGGCTCCTTCAAAGTTGATTTCATGTCCTGTAGCTTTAAGGTGCTGGAAAAGGGAGGAAGTTTTTTCTTTTTTCCTTACTGCGTTCTTGTGTTCTGTGATGCGTGCATTTATTCTCCTGTTTGTTTGTCATATATATGTTGCAGGGCAGATTTTGCATGGTATTTCGTAGACTCCTTGGTTTTCTAGCTGGATTTTGTCTTTGGGGTTTCTTAAGATGTTGGCTATTTTTTGGTCAGTGGTGAAGGCTGTCTTGATATTGTCACTATATTGTCACTGTTACAGAAAGACGGCAGCTCCGATTGCATTTTAAGCCTAGCCGACAGCAGCCTGAAGATGGCAAGTGAGATCTTGCCGAAACGTTGCCAAGACAATCTCAATTTTACATGGGAAAAGACCCTAATATAACAAAACCAGCATATATATATATATATATATATGTGTGTGTGTGTGTGTGTGTGTGTGTGTGTGTGTGTGTATGTGTATATGTATATGTATACGTATGTATGTATGTATGTATGTATGTATGTATGTATGTATATGTATATGTATATGTATATGTATATGTATATGTATATATAAGGCAAGTACCACTCACTCATCACGAAATCTACAGAACTGTAAAGCCTACAAACTTTAAATTTGGCACGTATGTTCTTCTTGGCTTCTAGGTGCTCACTAAGAAAGGATTTTTCAAAATGAGTATCAAATAATTAGTATTTCTTATACAGTAATTAACACGCTCTGATGCTAAGGAGATCTACTACCCCTCCCCACCTGAAAATAACTCTGTTCCAACTGCCATTATATTAACATGCTCTGATGCTAAGGAGTTAGACATTCTACTCCCGCTCCCCACCTGAAAAGAACTCTGTTCCAACTGCCAGTTGGAACACATTCCGGTACCTTAGTTCAAATTGGCAGATGTTCCACTCCTTCACTCAGGAGTGCTCTGAGGCTCCTTATAGTACTAAACATCGGTACCTCACCAAAATGTCTACACCATCCGCCTATGTAACTGCTTCCGGATTCAAGGCGGTGGGAGCGATATTCCCTTATGTGTTTCAATCACCGACCACCACTGAGTCAACGTATTGTGAAACGAATTTCTCCTGCATAGCCTGATCACATAGTTTCATCACAAAGCACCGGTATCCAGCTACTGGTATATTATAATAACATGAAGACATTCTTCCCCTCAGCACTTAGCAAAGCAAACCAATAAGATGACAGTTTTCATTTGTAAAGTATGTGTTTCATCAACTCCTTCCCCAAACGATATCTTAAGTCAATATCATTTCTTCTTTATTCTCCCTTGATTAGTCATACAAGTCAACCTAGGTAATTACAGATCAAGAAATGAAGATAACATAAGTAATCAGTAATATGTTAGCCAAATCTCTTGGTAATCAGAAAAAGACAACTAGTTTACTCATAGAAATGATCACACAGAGGAAATGATAATACATGGAAGTCAGTAATATCTAGAGAATTAATATCTGGAAATTTTGACTTGCTCCAACATGAATAGAGAAAGATTCCTTTGGGGTATATGATTGTAAGATTTTTTGTTTAATGGTTCTTTAGCTTCGAAAGATTTTCCAATACAATGATTATTATTTATTTTATTTTTGCTGTATTAATCCTGTTTACAAATCAATGACTGGAGCATTGTTGTAAAAGGAATATGGAACAAACAAATACATAAATAAACTAGCTGGATACTCGTGCTTTGCTACAAAGGTATGTGATCGGGCTTGATACTTAAAGCTTGAAAATTAATATAGAATGTGTAGCATCAGAGCATGCTAATATAAGGCAACTAGCAGTTGGAACAGAGTTTTTTTCATGTGGGGAGGGAGAGTAGAATTTCTAAACTCCCAGCCGGATGAGTCATGCGCTGGCCATGCCTACGCCTGGTCTAGCGAAGGGGTAGCATCAGAGCATGTTAATGTAAGGCAACTAGCAGTTGGAACAGAGTTTCTTTCAGGTGGGAAGGGTGAGTAGAACATCTAGCTCTTTAGCATCAGAGCGTTTTAATATACTACTGTATAAGAAATACTAAAGGTCTGATGGTCATTTCGACAAATCCTTTCTTAGCGAGCACCTAGAAGCAAAGAGGAACATATGTGCCAAATTTCAAGTTTGTAGGCTTTATAGTTCTGGAGATTTTGCAATGAATGAGTGGTATTTGCCCTTTATATATATAAATAAAAAATATAGCATTGACTCGAGGATAAGACTTAAGGATAATATGAAGCTATCAGAGATATGTAATGTCATAAAAAGGGACAGAGGACTAGGAAAAGTAATGGAAGCTCACTCCGTTACACAGAGCTAGGGATTCGAACCGCTGAACTGCCGACTTTCTGATCGAAAAGCACAGCGTCTTAGCCACTGAGCCACCACGTCTCCCAACCAAACTATCTTTTCAATTTTTTTCAAGTTTTTTTTATTTTCTTCAAATATATCAAATCAATATGTGAACTGTGTGGCACCTGGGTGTTATACATTTTAATACAAATAAAACTAATAGCGTTAATCATAATTATTACATTCAATCAACTTATATCTTTCTAATAATGATACACCTTTTATATTAGTTTGCAATCTGTCGTTTTTCTCTTACTCCATGTTTTCTCTTGTTATTACTTTTATTTTATTATATAAAGATCTTTTCAATTCATCATGCAAACTTGGTAACTAAAGTCACAGTTAGAAAAGGAGCATAATTCAGAACATACACACATTTTTTAGTTGCGAAGTTGTGTCTGACCCATTGCGGCCCCATGGACAACGTTCCTCCAGGCCTGCCTGTCCTCTATCATCCTCTGGAGTCCATTTAAGCTCACGCTGACTGTTTTGGTGACTCCATCCAGCCACCTCATTCTCCGTCATCCCCCTCTTCTTTTGCCCTTCATATTTCCCAGCATGAGGCTCTTCTCCAGGGAGTCCATCCTTCTCATTAGGTGGCCAAAGTCTTTGAGTTTCCTCTTCAGGATCTGGCCTCCTAAGGAGCAGTCAGGGTTGATCTCCTCTAGGACTGACCGGTTGGATGGCCTTGCAGTCCAAGGGACTCGCAGGAGTCTTCTCCAGCACCAGGGTCCAAAGCCTCACCATCAATCTTAGATTTTTTTCAATTCTTCATGCAAACTTAGACTAAAGTCACCTTCCATCAAGGAACGGGGCCAATGAAATTTGATGTGATAAGGGGCTGTTGGAGGCACTGTCCAACTTTAGGGACTGAACATTTGATTTGGACCCTGAAACTGTAAGTGGAACAAGTCCTTGAAGTTTAAAATGATGAATTTTGGAAAAAAAACAGGGGTCATTGAACTTTTCCAAACCGCCAGGTTATTAAGGCTGATTGAAATAATGGGAATAACACCAGAAGCATTCATTTCCTTTACAGGTTTAGATTTATTGGACTTATATGCTGCTCTTCTCCCAAAGGACTCAGGGCGGCGTACAACATAAAAACACATATTACAAAAGTTAAAAGAAAGTTTAAATAGAATATCCAAAAAACCCAATGGACATTTACAATAAATTTAGAAATTAAATTAAAATTAACAATTAAATTAATAATTTATTTTATTCAGGCCAGGCCGGCTTGATCTCCTCTATTACTGCAGTGATCTTGATAGCTCTGGAGAAAAGCATGATCCAGGCAGCTATTTTTTTAATTAGATGAGTCTTTAACTTGGCAGCTGATGAGAAAAATTTGAGAACTGTTTTCCTGAGAAAAATATGTTTTGTTGTTAAGAACGTTATACCTATTTTTGTGGTGGGAAGGAGATAACGGTCTTCTCATTTGGTAGAGTCTGATTTTAACACAATATATAGGTAGCCCTCAACCTGGGATAGTTTCCCTTTAATGACCGCAATTGGGAAAGCCAGGATTGTGGTCATTGAGTGAAGCAATCACATAGCATCTCACTTTTTAAAAGTTTTTTTATTTTCAATTTTAAAAATATAAACATTCCATCTTTCCATAAGCAGTGTGTCATCTGAATACAAATATTTCTGTGCAACATTCTTTCATAAGTTATAATACATTGAATATTTAAAACATCGTAAGCTCTACATTCCTACTTAACATATCTTCTAATAAAAATACAATAATCACATTAAACATAGTTATTCTCATACTAGTACTAACAATGGTCATTTTATTCTTACCTCTATCTTGATATATTTTCTCCTCCACCTCCTCCTCCTCCTCCTCTTTCCAATTTTCTTTTTTATTCTCTAACCATTGATAAAACACTCCCCATATCATATAATAATCAGTTTGTTCTTTCTCCTTAGAACATAGCATCTCACTTAATGACTGCTTCACTCCACAACTGACTCCCAATTGGGGTCATAAGTTGAGATTGTTTCCCACAGATGTACATGGTTGTGTATGTGTGTGTGTTAGACTTTAGCTTTTCTCTTCTTGGCCAATAAGCAGGGAGACCTTTGCAACTGAAAGGGTAGGTCATTGATAGCAGAAGGGTACACAATGTCATGACACAGGTACAAAAGAGACAAAGTCCCCAAAGTGTTTTTTCAGGAGGCAACTGGACTTTTTGTTTTGTTTTGTTTTGAAGACATTTTGTTTCTCATCCAAGAAGCTTGGATGGTGGGGAATGGAAGGATTTATATTCCCTGCAGACAGCTGGTCATTTGCATTCTTTTAGAGAGTCATTGAGGCCACTTGAAAGTTTATATGTGTCCTCAGAGTCACCTGAGTGGGGTTAATGGTTCCTGTACTCTGAATTTTCCCCCCCTCTGGCAATCCATTCCTACTCCCACACCATTCCAAGGGGGTTCATCCCAAATTGCATAGCTAAAAGTCTGTAGAGATTCTCAGTCATCCAGGTCATGGTTGTCCCAAAGGTGATTTTTCAGGAGGCAAATGGACTTTCTTGTTTTTTCTTTGAAGACATTTCATTTCTCATCCAAGTGGCCTCAACGACTCTCTACAAAGAAGACAAATGACCAGCTGTCTGCAAGGAAGATAAATGGTCAATGATTTCTGGCGGGCCCGGGACAGGGGCTGCTCCTCTGTCCTGGTCCTATTAGACCTCTCGGTGGCTTTCGATACCATCGACCATGGTATCCTACTGCGACGACGAGGGGTTGGGAGTGGGGGGCACCGTTTTATGGTGGTTCTCCTCCTACCTGTCGGATCGGTCGCAGTTTGTGTTGACAGGGATCTACCCCGAGGTGCATCACTTGTGGGGTGCCTCAGGGGTCAGTTCTCTCACCCCTCTTGTTCAACATATATATGAAACCGCTGGGCGATATCATCCGTGGCTTTGGGGTACGGTATCATCAATATGCTGATGATCTCCAACTTTTCATCTCTACCCCAAACCACCCAAATGATGCCCTCGACGTGATGTCCCGATGCCTGGAGGCTGTGCGGATCTGGAGGGGGAGGAACAGGCTCAAGCTCAATCCCTCCAAGACTGAGTGGCTGTGGTTTCTGTCATCCCAATTTGTGCATCTTGTTCCATCTTTGATGATAGGAGGAGAAATTTTAGCCCACTCAGAGAGGGCCCGCAATCTGGGAGTCCTCCTGGATATGCGGCTTAGTTTAGAAGAACACCTGACGGCCGTGACCATTGGGGTCTTTTACCAGGTTCGCCTAGTACGTCAGTTGTGTCCCTTCGTGGATCGGGATACTCTGTGCACAGTCACTCATGCCCTAGTCCTTTCTCGCCTGGACTACTGCAACACTCTCTACATGGGTCTGCCCTTGAAGATCACCCAGAGGCTTCAGCTGGTCCAGAATGCGGCCGCGCGGGTTATCATGGGGGTACCTAGGTGCTCCCATGTTACACCCCTTTTAGGCAGCCTGCACTGGTTGCCGGTTGTTTTCCAGGTGTGATTCAAGGTATTAATTGTGACCTTTAAAGCGCTCCATGGCTTAGGCCCAGGGTACCTGCGAGACCACCTACTGCCACCAGCAGCCTCCCACCATCCAGTACGATCTCACAGAGTTGGCCTCCTCAGGGTGCCGTCGGCCAGACAATGTCAGCTGGTGGCCCCCAGGGGGAGAGCCTTCTCTGGGGGAGCGCCTTCCCTCTGGAATGAGTTGCCCCCGGAGCTTTGCATAATCCTTGACCTCCGGTCCTTCCGATGCGCCCTAAAAAGTTGGCTTTTCCTGCAAGCCAGCCTGGCCTGTTAATTTTATCTAATTTAAAAATGTTATTGTGATATTAATTGGGTTTGTTTTTTGGATACTTATCTAATTTCCTTTTAACTTTCATGATATGTGTTTTTTAATGTTGTACGCCGCCCTGAGTGCTTTGGGAGAAGGGCGGCATATAAATCCAATAAATTCAATAAATCCAATAAATCCAAATCCTTCCATTTCCCAACATCCAATCAGAGCAGAAGCTTCTCAGATGAGAAACGAAACGTCTTCCAAAGAAAGAAAACATGAAAGTCCAGTTGTCTCCTGAAAAAAGCACCTTTGGGACAACCATAACGTCGATGACTGAGAATCTCTACAGATGAAAAGGGGCAAACTTTGTGAGACACCTGTGCGATGCAGCCTTCATCACTTGCCCCCCATTGTGTGTATCTCTGATTGATAGCCTAACTAGATCTTTTACAGCCATCTCTAAGTGGTTTACAGAGTCAGCCTCTTGCTCCCAACAATCCGGGTCCTTATTTTGCCCACTTCGGAAGGGTGGAAGGCTGAGTCAACCTTGAGCCAGGTGAGATTCGATCTGCCAAATTGCAGGCAGCTGGCAGTCAGCAGAAGTAGCCTGCAGTGCTGCTCTCTAACCACCGAGGCTCATATGTTTGAATTACGCTACCCACTGCAACGTCCCCTTGACTACCCTGTTTGCATCTGATAGAAAATGATGCCTAAAATTGCCTCGCTGTGGCATTGATGGAGGAGACTGATTTCTCTGGGGCTTCCACTATGTAACACGGGATCATGCAAATCAATTTGGGGCATAGCTGAGAAGCACAGTTTCTCCTTGTTTTACACAAAGTTACTCTAGAATTTCCATAAGTTAGCCACTCTTCCTTAATCTGTCACAGTTAGAGGAACTTCAATTTCTCAAAAGGGCCTTTTCCTCCCTCCCCTAGTCAGAGAAAAAGACTTGTTTTCCATTATAATTCTCAGTGTGATTTTGAATTTCGTTGGTTCTGTTTTTTGAGCTGCTTTCATTGATGCAAAGCGGAAAGCTGTGCTTATTTCATTGTTCCTTGCTTACCATCCCTCCATTGTTCTGCAGACTTGATTGCTGACTGACGCTTCTGATTCTGAGACAAACAAACAAACTACTGTATTTTTCGGAGTATAAGATGCACCTTTCCCCCCCCTAAAAGAGGGTGAAAATTTGGGTGCGTCTTATACACTGAATATAGCCCCACCCACCCACCAGCCCCCACCCTTTGGCCTCTGCCGCCCAGCAATTTACCTCTTTGCAGCAAATGGGGGCTTGCTGAGGCTTCAATAAGCTATAGCCATCCCTGCAGCCTCTAACAGCTGATGATCGGGAGAAATTGAAAGTGAAACTTGCTGTTTGCTCCACCTGGCAAATTGCTGGGAGGCAGATTTTTTTTTTTTTTTTGGGTGCTAAACAGGCTGTTTGCTGCAAGGAGGTAAGTCAACTACTATAAATGCCTATAGAATGTTCAAATTATTAGACTTATTTTTTAAAGACTGCTTTATTATTATTCTAGACAACTTAATAAAATGATGAAGCTTTTTAAAATAAATGCTTGATCTGAAGAGGCCCAGTTTTAAAAAGTGCTATTCTTTTAAATAGCAGAGAATAACTATACTTCCAGAAAGCACATCAATTTTAACAGCATCTCTACAAGTATAGTCTGAAATATAACACTACAAACAGTGTATATTGTCTGCACTGTTCGTTGCAAGGAGGCAAATTGCTGGGAGGCAGATATTTTTCCCTTGTTTTCCCCCCCCAAAATCTAGGTGTGTCTTATACTTTGGAGCGTCTTATACTCCGAAAAATAAGGTAACTAACTAACTGTTGGAAGAAATGTCCTTCTGGGTTCAGTTCCAAGTGGGGAAAAAGACACTGGAAACATGGTGACTGCTTGGAAAGATGGTTTTAATGGTGGACAGGACCACATGGCTTGAGGTCCTGTGGGGAAAAAAGCATCACATGCTGTTCAAAGTTAAAACCCACCCATCTCCTAGAAAAATGAAATATTTTAGGATATACTAAAAAGGCAGAATATTTCCCCTCAAAGAGAAGTCAAAACTCAGAGAAGCAAAAATTCAGCCCTCACCTTTGTCAATGGGCATTAAGGCCTGGACCAGTCTATTCTACATAACAAAGATCTACCCCATTGCACTGCCCTTCATTGCACCACCCACCAAGTTTCAACCAAACATAGCACACAGGCAACCTACAAAGCTAGCTATGACCTCTGACAGCAACCAATCAGGATACTCTTCCTGTGCCCCAGGAAGTTCAAAGCCCAGAGAGGGCATAAAACCCAGGGACTCTCAACATCTCTGCCCTTTTCTACTCAGGAACTCAAGTCATGTGATCCTGTCCACCATTAAACCATCTTTCCAAACAGCCTCCATGTTTCCAGTGTCTTTTCCCCCACTTGGAACTGAACCCAGAAGGATATTTCTTCCAACAATGCCTTGAAGATTTTGAAGAAAAGGGGAAGAGATGCTGAGAGTGTCCAGGTTTCATGCCCTCTCTGGGCTTTTGAATTTAAGCTTGTATTGTGATTGGTTGTCAGACTCCCATGGGGTCATGCAGGGGCCACTCTGCAGGCTGTCCTGAGTCCCAAGCTTGGTTGAGCCTTGCTGGGTGATGTTGTAAGGAAAGGGATTTGGGTGATTCCTATTATGGCTCTGCCTGAAGGAAGTAGATCTTTGTTATGTAGAATAGACTGGCTCAGGCCTTAATGGCCCATTGGCAAAGGTGGGGTGGGTGTGAGTTCCCGCCTTCCTTTTAGGAGGAAATATTCCGCCCTTTTAATATTTCCTAAAATATTTCCTTTTCTAGGAGAGGGGTGGGTTTTAATTCCCTACACAAACAAACAAACAAACCAACTTGGGAAGCTCGCCATCGTTACAGATCTCCTTTGCAATTAAAATGAGCGAGACACGGCCAGGGAGGCTGCAGCTGGGGAAAGGATTATGCTGAGAAAAACTGTGTGTGCCCTCTGAATCATCACAATTTGTGCTTCCAAACAACAACAACAAAAAAAACCCTTCAGCAGAGAAAGCACTGCCTTTCCAACAAATGGAATGAGAACGGGCGTTGTGGCGTTGGTGGTTTTGGCACAGGATGAATCTTAAAATAAAACAAAAAATAAGGCGAGATGTTTCATGTGACAGGATACGGCTGGTGATGCCTCGGTCTGCAGTAGCTACTGCACTGGATTAATGTCTCAGGAACAGCACCGAAGACAGATTGATCCACACGCTGACAGCGCCAGCACAGAGTTGAATGTTGGAGTGCCAGGCACAAACAGAATAAGTCCTTCTTCTGCAGTGATTCATTTCCTCCTCGTGACAGCTGAGCAGCACAGATCTGCAAGCTCCTGGCACCAAGACCCAATTAAAAAATGAAGGGCTGTGTCTGCTTTACAGGAAGAAAGGAAGAAGAAAGACCCTTGAATGTAAGCCATGGGGCAGCAAGGGTGTGAAAATGTAAGGGGGCCAGGAACAAGTCTACAAGCAGGCAAACAATACGGCACACACAAAAAAAGCGATCTCCCAAAGTTCAAATCCAGAGATATTTCTTGACTAGTTCCCCCCCCCCTCTTTCTTCTCTACGGCTTCTTACTCTGCTCAAACACGTGAGATCTTGGGCAATGAATCTGACTTCAAGAGGTATTAGGATGGAGCAATATTGAGGCACTGGTGTAGGAGATGAGCAGGCTGAGCCCAAGAGTGGTGTTAAAGGTGTCAACAGTTTGGAGCCATTGCATTCCCACAAGAGACTCAAGTCCATTGACCCTTATCTAGTGGCAATTTGACTTGGCCATTACTAGGCCAGATTCTTAGATGGAATAGGAATAGAATAAGGAATAAGGAATAGAACGGAGTGGAGTGGAATGGAATGGAATAGAATAGAATGGAATGGAATGGAATGGAATAATGGTGTGGAGTGGAGTGGAGTGGAGTGGAGTGGAGTGGAATAGAATAGAATAGAATAGAAGAACAGAACAGAACAGAACAAGAACAGAACATTTTTTTATTGGTCAAGTGTGATTGGATACACAAATAATTTGTCTCGGTGCATAAGCTCTCAGTATGCATACAAACAAACAACAGAGAAGTACAGTAAGTCAAAGATCATAAATCATAAAATACAAACAACAAGCTAATAAATGATACCAATAGGAGAAGGTAGTAGGAAAGATGAGAAGATGAGAAGGATAATAGCAATAGAGCCCTACTTCATGGTTAGTCATAAGACAGAGCTGTGAGAATTAGGTGTTTAGCAGCATGATTGCATGGGTGGGGAACTATCTTTGTGTCTAGTTGGTTTGGCATGCAATGAAACTGTAGCATAGCAAGTAGGTAGCAAGTATATTTAATGCTTTGAACGCAACTCCCATTCCTAGTTACTTGCATATGATAGTTAGCCCATAACATCTCGTGTAGTAAAAAATTTTTTGGAGATCTGTACATCCTATACACAGAAGCGATGATTTTCCAGGGGAACAAAAAGATAGAAGAAGAATGGGATTTATACATCTCAAAAATTATATTTTTATTTAAGAGAACCATTCTTCTTGGGAAGTTTTATCACTTGTGGATGTAGAAATATTCACCAGACCAAAACAGGAACACCTCATGATTGCATTCATTCACCTTGACGTTCAAGAGGATCGTTTCCCTCGACCAAGACTGTGCAGATAATTACAACACCAATATCATACTTCATTGCATGATACGGTCATTCGTTCAACTATTGCCAGACATCTCTAGGAGGAGATGCAAATGGAAGCAAATCGATTCCATCACATTTGTGCATTTTATGGTTGGTCGCACAGGTAGCAAGATGTTTAGATTGGATTCGGCATTATTGTCCAAGCAACAAGTCCTTCCTCCCAAAAAATCTGGGATAGGCAGATGCTGTTGTTTAATAATGTTACAGGTGTCATCCCTGTAGTGTCTGTCAGAGATGCTGTGTAGATGAAGGTCATGAGTCATTGTGATGACTTTTTGGTCTTCCACATGTTGATGACCTTGATGGTGTTTCCTCCACTGAGTTTGACTTTAGGTCTTCACTCTCATGATGTATTCACTTCTTATCTTCTTTTTGACTTCAGTGCGCTTGATGTTGTCAGCATGATAGAGGCCAAGGTATTTGTGAACTGCTTCATCCAGACACTTCAGCTTATTATTTCCATAGGACATCTTGATTCCTTCATGAAAACTGAAAGTGAAAACCTGTTTTCCACGGTTGATTGTAAGAGTAGGTCGTTTGTTCAGTCCAAACTCCATTGCAATATCACCAGTGGTGGTATTCAGCCAATTTGGACTGGTTCGGGAAAACTGGTAGTGGTGGCCTGTGGGCGGGCGGGTGCACCTGCCCCAGTGCATTTTCTAAGCCACATGCATGTATATAAGCTGCACGCATGTCAGGCCTGCAGCCATCTTTTCTTTTGGATCTTTGGCCTGCCACACTTTCTATTATTCTACTATGCATTTTCTATTGTGGGAAAATGGGAGGGGGGATTGTACGGAGTTAGATGATATGCAGCCATAACAGAATTCTTTCTAGAAAGCCAAGGTCATCCTTTGTCTTTGAACCTCTGCATTTGACCGGAACTGGATGGGTGGAACTACCAGCATGGCAGTGGGAGATTGGACCATGTGATGGACGTGTGGGGGCAAGATCTTGAACTTTCAACTGGGTGGGGAAAACCAGGAAGCTTTCAGATTCAGTTTTTTCCCATACGTGCCAACACGGCTCTCTTAATAAATTGGAACTTTGAGGAATACTTTGCCTTGGATTCTGACTTACTTTTGGATGCTATTTGGAACCTTGACACACATGAGTAAAATGCATTTGCAGAAGACCGCGTGCATGCACAGAAAGTGTGTGCACGAGTGAAGCAAGCGAAGTGAGCATGCACATGCCCACATTTTCGGTGCATGGCAAACCAGTGGTAAAAATATGTGAAACCCATCTCTGAATATCATGGCTATACATTTTTGAGCAGTGTTGTGGTCCACCGGCGCCCTGCGTAGTTGGCAGCAGAATCAGACAGTGAGGAGGTTGGGGAGGAACATGGGCCACTCCTGGAGTCTGGAGAAGACTCTGATTAGGGCTCTGCCTCGGAGGCAGAGAGTGAGCCAAGGCCATCTGGAAATCATTTGCTGCCTCCGGAGCCTCCAGAGCCTGACATCAGCGAGGCAGAAGAACAGTGTGAGCCTGTTTCCAGTGTGCGCATGCACAGAGCTGCCAGAAGGCAAGAACAGTTAAGACAAAAAGGGAGATTCAGGCGTAAGGCTTGGAGATGATTGGCCCCTCCCATAAGACATAAAAGAGGAGCAAACGGATGTGAGCCTTTGCAGGAAGCAATTAGTTCGTTCTGGTCGGGTCAAACTCTGAGAAACTCTGTGCTGAAGATAAAGGTGGGAGCTTATCAACATTACACTGAAAGACTTTGGCAACTTGAGCAGACTTCTGTCGGACTCTTCACAGACTGTTTGTGAATCATTACATGCTGTGAATGACCATAATTCACAACCACTTCAATGAAAGAGGGTTTTTGGAACTATGAGTTGTGCTTTATCAGGAAGCCTAGGTCAGAACAAGCAACAATTCTATTTCAGATAGTGTTTTCTCACACATCTTCAACTTATTAATGGATAAGAGGTGGGAGAAGCCTGGAAGATGTTTTTGATGTTTCAGAACCAAAGCCCAACTTTGTTGACAGAGGAATCAATGTTATGACCAACGGTAGTAATGATTGTGAGTTTCCTACATAGGGTTTGCTGTTGTCTTAACGTCTAAGAGCTTATTACCAGCGACCAACAACTATGTCTTGCATTGTGCCATTGATCTTTGCCCAATGCTTCTGATGTTTCTACTGACTCCTATTATTGCTTGTAGCATTATTGTAGTAAGACCACACCTAGAATACTGCATCCGGTTTTGATCATCACACTATATAAAATATGTGGAGACTCTAGAAAAGGGTGCAGAGAAGAGCAACCAAGATGATTAGGGGACTGGAGGCTAAAACATATAAAGAATGGTTGCAGGAACTGGGTATGCCTGATGAAAGGAAGGACTAGGGGAGACATGATAGCAGTCTTCCAATATCTCAGGGGTTGCCACAAAGAAGAGGGAGTCAAGCTATTCTCCAAAGCACCTGAAGGCAGGACAAGAAGCAATGGGTGGAAACTAATCAAGGAGAGAAGCAACTTAGAACTAAGGAGAAATTTCCGACAGTTAAAACAATTACCGTATTTTTTTGAATATAAGACATACCTTTTCCCTCAAAAAAGAGGCTGAAAATCCGGGTGTGTCTTATACACTGAATACAGCATTTTCTGCCTCCCAAAACCTCGCCCCCTTCACCAAAATGGCTGTGCAGAGCCTGTAGAAGGCTTTCAGAGAGCTCCTGGGGGTTGGGGAGGGCAGAAATGAGTGAAAAAATGGGCTGTTTTTGCTCAATTCTGCCCTCCTCCCCCCAGGAGTACTCTATAAGCCTCCTAAAGGCTATGCATGCAATTTGTGTGAAAAAAACGGGCCTGTTTTCACAAAAAATGGGCCATTTTTTTTCTCGTTTTTCAGGGGGCAGGAGCACTCTGCAAGCCCCCTAAAGGCTATTCATGCCCTTTGGGGGGGGGGGGAAACGGACCATTTTTGGAGTGTCTGCAGAGTGCATCTTATACCCCAGTGCATCTTATACTCTGAAAAATACGGTAATCAGTGGGACTATTTGCCTACAGAAGTTTTGAATGCTCCAACACTGGAAGTTTTTAAGAAGATGTTGGATAACCATTTGTCTGAAATGGTATAGGGCAGTGATGGTGAACCTATGGCATGCGTGCCACAAGTGGCACGTGGAGCCATTTGTCAGGGCACGTGGAGTTCACCTTTTTAAAAGCTATTTTTCGCCCTCCCCAGGCTCCAGAGGCTTTATAGGAGCCTGGGGAGGGCGAAAAGAGCCTCCCCCCCCCCGGAGGCTTCAGGGACCGTCCGGAGGCTTCACTGATGCCTTCGGAGCGCTTAAAACAACCCTCCGAGCAAACAGGAAGTCACTTCCGGTTTGCTTGGAGGGTGGTTTTAAGCGTTCCGAAGGCTTCAGGGAAGCCTCCGGACGGTCCCTGAAGCCTCCGGAGGGCCTTCGGGGGTGCGGGAGAGGCTCTTTTCGCCCTCCCCAGGCTCCTATAAAGACTCTGGTGCCTGGGGAGGGCGAAAAAAGCATGTAAAAATGGGGGGGGGGTGTCATGCATTGTGCGCGCATGCGCACTGGGGGGGTCATGCATTGCATTATGGGTGCGGCACGCCCACACATGACCCCCCTGCGCTCCCCCCACTTGTGGCATGCGAGCCAAAAAAGGTTCGCCATCGATGGTATAGGGTTTCCTGCCTAGGAAGGGGGTTAGACTAGAAAACCTCCAAGGTCCCTTCCAACTCTGTTATTCTATTCTATTTACTATGTTCTGTTCCATTATGTTCTGTTCCATTCCCATTCTCTTCCATTCCATTCTATTCTATCCTATCCACATTCCACTATTCTATTCTGTTCTGTTCTGTTCTGTCCTGTCCTGTCCTGTCCTGTTCTGTTCTGTTCTGTTCTGTCCTATCCTATTCCATTCCACTCCACTCCACTCCAGTTCACTTCACTCTACTCTATTCATTATTATTATTATTATTATTATTATTATTATTATTATTATTATTATTATTATTATTATTAGTATTATTATTATTATTATTATTATTATTATTATTATTATTATTATTATTATTATTATTGCATCAACAGAATTGTATCACAGCGGCCAGTTGATTCGCCGGATTTGGCATTGATTACTAGTCGGGCCCCACCCAGGGGCCTAGGACGTCGTAACGTATTTTCGTAATATACGTGCAGATCCAAGCAGTGCAGCTTTTTGCATTTGACTGATGGTGATTTTGTCAAGTTTTAACTGTTTTAAATGTAATTCCAGTGCTTTTGGAATAGCACCCAGTGTGCCGATTACCACTGGAATTACCACTGCTGGTTTGTGCCATAATCGTTGAATTTCAATTTTTAAGTCCTGGTATTTCGCGACTTTTTCATGTTCCTTCTCCTCGACCCTGCTATCACCTGGTATTGCGATGTCTATGATTGTAACCTTATTTTTCTCAACCAGTGTGAGGTCTGGTGTGTTATGCGCTAGTATTTTGTCTGTTTGTATACGAAAATCCCACAGGATCTTGACCATCTGATTTTCGGTGACTTTTTCAGGCTTATGTTCCCACCAGTTTGTTGTTGTTTTAATATTATAATTTTTGCACAAATTATTATTATTATTATTATTATTATTATTATTATTATTATTATTAATATTGTTATTATTATTATTCAATTGTATCACAGCAGCCAGTTGTTTCGCCGGATTTGGCATTGATTACTAGTTGGGCCCCACCCAGGGGCCTAGGACGTCGTAACGTATTTTCGTAATATAGCCTCCGGAGGGCCTCAGGGGGGGGAGGCTCTTTTCACCCTCCCCAGGCTCTTATAAAGCCTCTGGAGCCTGGGGAGGGCGGAAAATGGCTTTTAAAAAGGGTGAACTCAGCTGGCCAGTGCGTGCATGCACACTGGCCAGCTGACAGGGCAGCACCTCGCGTGCCCTGACAAATGGCTCCACCTGCCACCTGTGTCACGCGTGCCATAGGTTCGCCATAACTGTTTTAGGGTTTCCTACCTAAGCAGGGGGTTGGACTAGAAGACCTCCAAGGTCCCTTCCAACTCTGCTATTCTATTCTAAAATCTTCAGTACAGTTCTTCTATTTCTATACATTTCATCTCCTTTCAGCATTGGTTAAATGATTGGTGTAGGGAGCATATTTGAAGCTTAAGCATTTGAGTGGCATTAACGAGGTTTATTACTGCCAAAAAATGCCTGACCCTTATAACAGCTTTTTGTTTCTGCTAGTAGAAAGGTCAAAGTGTAAGATGTGACTAATATCACTGTCATTGAATTCACATATTTCAATGCCATTTTTTATTGTGCTTTTTTCTTGGGCAAATATTGGTCAGGAGTCTCATGAGTTTTCATGCAGTTCAAAAGAAGAAGAAGAAGAAGATAATGGATAGCACTCATTTGAAATCACAATGCTTTCATTAAAAGCATTTCAGCACCAGATGGATCATAGCTATCGGTTTCCTTTCTATTCTTTTGTGGTGAATAGCTTGGGGAAACCACAATAGTGACAGAGAGTAATTTTCAAACAAGGTAAATGCACAGAAGCTTGGAAGGTTGGGGAACACACACAGTTTTATTTTCTTTGTTGTCCCTTTCTCTTCTCTCCATCCCCT
Organism: Natrix helvetica; assembly: GCF_964273705.1. NCBI lineage: Eukaryota > Metazoa > Chordata > Lepidosauria > Squamata > Natricidae > Natrix > Natrix helvetica. The sequence continues at coordinate 72,032,962 of NC_138558.1, read as the reverse complement.
TGTGAACGGAGTTTATATATTCTCTCTCTGGAACATTTGTGTCTAGCAAAAACCATCCAGAAAATATTCACTTGGCTGTACTGAGTTTTGACTGGCTCTTTAAAAGATTTAATGAGATTGGTCTTATTCAAGACAATGATGAATCTGCATACAGACAGGAGGTTGAACAACTAACCTTGTGGTATGACCAGAACAATCTTGAACTAAATACACTCAAAACTGTAGAAATGGTGGTAGATCTTATGAGAAACCCTCCTATACTACCACCTCTTACAATATTAGACAACCCATTATCAACAGTAGAGACCTTCAACTTTCTAGGTTCTATCATATCTCAAGCCCTAAAATGGACACCTGTTCTGACCCCACCCCCCTCCACGCCTGTGAATAAACCAGAACACAGGCTTGGCTGTTTGCCACTGTTTAATTACTGAGATAACGACTCCTTTGGCTGAGGGCCAGACAACTCACGTTCAAGAGAGCAACCCAGTTAATTCAAATAAAGCAACGCAGATAGTCCAAACGAACAGACACGGCTAGAATACACAGATAGATTTTCTTAACTACTAATTCGAACAGTTGTTTCCTGCAAATGTCCCCTCCCAACACCTCACCTATCTCTCTTGGGAGGGGCCAATCCACAACCACCTGTGCTTAATCATCTTCTGTGACTCTGCCTACCGAGTTGTTGCTTCCGTTTCTCAGCCCTTCTCAATCTAGCATCAGGGACAAACTGCCTTTGATCCTCCCCATTGCTCCATGCCTCAAGCGCCTCCTGATGGCCAACCAGCCTCTCTGGTCCCTGCTCTGAGTCTGAACCCTGCACAGGGTCTTCCACATCACCCAGGGCAGACTCATATGGTTCCTCGCTATCCGATTCCATCAGCAGCTCAACTGGATCCTGCTGGGCCACAACAGACACCTAACATCAAAAACGTCATCAAAAAAGCACAACAAAGAATGTTCTTTCTGCACCAACTCAGGAAACTCAAACTGCCCCAAAAGCTGCTGATTCAATTCTACAGAGGAATGATTGAAGTCTGTCATCTGCACCTCCATAACTGTCTGGTTTGGTTCTGCAACCCAACAAGACAGACAAAGACATCAGAGGAGAATCAGAAGTGCAGAAAAAGCAATGGCTGCCAACCTTCCATGGAGACCTGTATACTGTGAAAATATCCCTCAGATCCTGGACATAAATTGTTTCAACTTCTGCCCTCAAAACAAAGCTATAGGGCACCGCACACCAGAACAACTAGACACAAGAACAGTCCCCCCCCATGCCATCACTCTGCTGAACAACTAATTCCCACAATAGTGTCAAACTATTTACTAAGACTGCATTACTATTCTTCTTCTCATCCTTCCTATTACCTATCTCCTCCCACTTATGACTATAACCTTGTTGCATGTATCTTTACGATTTATATTGTTTTATTTGTTTCTTGGTACGATTTGATTGCTTATTCAGTAACCTATGACTATCATTGTTGTATCTTATGATTCGTGATGGATGTATTTTTTTTTCTTTACGTACACTGAGAGCATATGCACCAAAGAGAAATTCCTTGTGAGTCCAACCACACTTTGCCAATAAAGAATTCTATTCTATTCTAATTCTAAATTCTAAAACTTAGTCTTCCCAAGATGTTTGATCGTAACGAATTGGCCACTGCCAAAAATCAAATCAAATAACTCTCCAAATGAAATGTGAATGTTTAGTGCCCTACAAATTGCCATAATGATTCCGAGGGATGCTTAAAGTATAAGATTAGATCTCCATGTTTGGCATGAGCCGATAAACTACTTGGCACAGATATTTTGCCTGACAGTTATTAAAACAATTTGTACCCATTCGGCTGGCTGAAAACTTCAGTAATTAAATGTTACTCTAATGAAATAATAATAACAACAAGATGAAAAAGAATAAGTGGTTTTTTAGCACAAACATAGAAGTTGGATTGCGTCTAGAGACATGGGCTAGGGCAAATCATAAACGGTCATAGAATTGAAATGCCAAATGGCCGAACCATCAGGACGAATGATACCTTGGGCATTTTAAACTTGGATAACATCAAGCATGAGCAAATTAAAATTTGATTAGTAAAGAATACACTCAAAGAGTTGGAAAATCGCTAAAGATAACATTGAATGACAGTTCCGCCTTAGATATGAAAGCTAGCTGGGTGACTTTAAGTCAATCACCAGGTGATTCTAAGTTCTAGACCTGCCTTGGGCATGAAAATCAGATTGCTAACTTTGGGCCAATTGGTTTGGTTTGGTTTATTTGGATTTATATGCCGCCCTTCTCCAAAAGGACTCAGGGCGGCGTACAACATTAAAAAACACACATGCCAAAAGTTAAAAAAGATTAAATCCATATATTTTGCCAGGAGACTGTGAGTTCTAGTCCTGCCTAAAGTGTGAAAACTAGCTGGGTGACTATGGGCAAAGCACCAGGAGAAAGAGTGAGTTCTAATCCCGCCTTAAGCATGTAGACCATCTGGTTCACTTTGGGCCAATCTCTCTCTCTCTCCCCCCCCTCTCTCTCTTGCTCCCTCCCTCCCTCCTTCTCTCTCTTTCTCTCTCCCCTATCTCTTGCTCGCTCCCTCGGTCCCTCCCTCTCTCCCTCCCTCCCTCTCCCTTTCTCCCTCCTCCTTCTCTCTCTCTCTATCTATATATCACCATCACAATCACCATCACTATCGCTATCTCTATCTATCTACCTACGTACCTATCTCTTCATCCACCCACCCATCATCTATCTACCTATCTGTTTGTCTGTCTATCTCTAACTTTCTTCCTATCCATCCTATCTATCTATTGCTGTCTCTGTCTCTGTCTCTCCCTCCCTCCCCCTCCCTCCCTCCTTCCTTCCTTCCTTCCTTCTCTCTCTCTCTCTCCCTCTCTCTCCCTCCCTCTTTCTCTCCCTCCCTCCCCACTCCTCCCCCTCTCTCCCCATTCCATCTCACAGGGTGGCTGTTGTGGGGAAAATAAGAGGATGAAGGTGTGTTGGATATGTCCATGACCTTGAATTCTTTGCAAAAACAATAAAGGTAGGAAACAAATAATGAATGTGTAAGTAAAAACCTGTAGCGGTTGCATCAACCAAGACAATCGTCTGCATGGCTCACTTGCTATGATGGACAGGAGGACCAACCCTGAAGGACAGTTGGTCACAGTAAACAAAGGGCAAAGATGATCTTCCTTTGGAGAACATCTATTCTTTGCCCCGAAGCCCTCTTGGCATCAAGAAGGAAGCAGAGAGAAGATGATCCCTTATCACCGCAGGGGTGGAAAAATCTAACACAGAGAAAGAACAAATAGTTGGATCAAGATCAAAGCAAAAAGGCAGCTACTTTCTGAAAGGTAGCAACCCTTACAGGTGTGGGAAGTCAACCCCCATCCTCCTAGTAGAATAATACATTTAGACCACATATTTAGTTTTACATATACAAACAGCAGCAAGGATTACTGGGAAAAATACTGGAAAAAATGAAAACACTCCGGCAGACGAGGAAGTAATTTGGAAAATTTTAGAATGTTAGAATGTGAATTTTAGAATTTTAGAATGTGCTGAAGTGGATAGGTTAACTTTTAAAAATTAAGGATAAAGAAGATTCAGAATATTACCTGACATGGAACAGTTTCTATGAGTGGCTAGAGACAATGGGTAGGAATGAGAGGAAAAAAGACTATGAATGTCTGAATTAATATAAAGATGGTTTTCAACTATCAGTATGATAATCTATAAAATGCAAATAAGGCCAAGAAAACCCAGTTTAAACTGTTTGATTATGCTATTACAATTATATTTAATACAAGTGTTATCATATTATAGTTACTGTTATGAGTTCCTTGTGTTAATATTTACCAAGATTTTTTTATTATTATTATGATCTTTGTGTAACTGACATACATCGTATTCAAAAATTACACACATACACACACAGTGTTTTTTTTCTTTTGTCAAAGCACCTGGTATGCCCAAATATGGGAGGGAGCATACTGCTTCTCTTTCGCCTTTCAGGCAAACAAACCATTTTGTGTTGCATTTTTGCTGATAAATAAATGAAGGGAGACTAGCATAGATCTATTTCAAGCTATTTATCTCTCATCAGCTAGCCATACCCTTACTGGGATTTGAACCTGGGCTGTTTTTACATATTAGGCAGGTATATTAATCTCTAAGTCACAAGCTCTCCTCTCTTATCAGCTCCCTCCCATATTTGGACATACCAGGTGCTTTGACAAAAGAAAAAAAATGCAATCATCCCCCTGGCTCAGTTGATAAGGGAGGAGAGCTTGTGGCTTAGAGGTTAATATAACTGCTTAATATGTAAAAACAACCCAAGTTTGAATCCCAGCAAGGGTATGGTTAGCTGATGAGAGATAAATAGCTTAAAAGTCAGAATATTATATTTCCCTAAAAGGACAAAATGTCTTAGAGGCAAACAGCAACCCCCAGTTTACTTAATAGCCCACAGCAGATGTCAGAGCTTAAGAGATAAAGAGCATAATGAAAGAATCCAAGTATCTACATAGCTCTATTCAGAAGCAAATGCCCTCACACAAAAATCAAAACAGGACAAAAGCTATTAAGCGACAATAGGAATTACCCAACACTCCTTCAGAGCAGAAGCCCCTTCATTGCATCACCCTCAGACCCTTCAACCAACCTTAGCTCTGACAAACACCTAGGATTAGTACTTTGCCTAAAGAGCCAGCTATGACCCCTACATAACCCCTACATGGCCCCATGAGATTCTGACAACATCCAATAGAAGACATGTACTTGCACAGGAACAGGAATCTCAAGTGCAAAGCCCAAGGGAAGGTATAAAAACCCATCACTCTCAACTCCATGTGGTCACCCCTGTCCTTCTGCTTCATCAATAAATGGGCCCTCTTTACAATCAGCCTCCAGCCTCCATTTTGTCTCCAGTGCCTTTCTTCCAGCTTGGAATTGAACCAGATGGATATTTCTTCCCACACAGGTGTTCAACTATTTAGCTATTTAGCTCTCATCTGGAAGAAGGAAACCCACTTTTATTGCTAGTATGGTGCTCCCGAATCTCAAAAAAAGAAAATTACAATGCAATAATACAATAGCAGAGTTGGAAGGGACCTTGGAGGTACAATACAATACAATAGTAGAGTTGGAAGGGACCTTGGAGGTCTTCTAGTCCAACCCCCTGCCTAGGCAGGAAACCCTATACCAGCAATGGCGAACCTTTTTTGGCAAGCATGCCATAAGTGGGGGGAGCGCAGGGGGGTCGTGTGAAGGTGTGCCGCACCCATAATGCAATGTGTGACCCCCCAGTACACATGTGCGCACCAGAGGCACCCCCCCCATTTTGCATGCTTTTTTCACCCTCCCCACGCTCTAGAGGCTTTATAGGAGCATGGGGAGGGCGAAAACAGCCTCCCCCGCCCCCCGGAAGCCCTCAGAAGGCTTCAGAGACTGTCAAGAGGCTTCCCTGAAGCCTTCGGAGCAGTCAAAATGACCCTCCAAGCAAACCAGAAGTCACTTCCGGTTTGCTCGGAGGGTCGTTTTAAGCGCTCCAAAGGCTTCAGGGACCATCAAGAGTCATTTCCGGTTTGCTTGGAGGGTCGTTTTAAGCGCTCCAAAGGCTTCAGGGACCTTCAAGAGGCTTCCTTGAAGCCTCCAGGGCAGTCAAAATGACCCTCTGAGTAAACCGGAAGTCTGTTCCCAAACTTCCGGTTTGCCTGTAGGGCAGGTTTTTTGAGTTCCGGAGGCTTCAAAGAAGCTCATGAAGACTGCAGAGGGCCTCGGGAGGGGGGTGAGGCTCTTTTCGCCCTCCCCAGGCTCCTATAAAGCCTCTGGAGCCTGGGGAGGGCAAAAAATGGCTTTAAAAAAGGGCGAACTCAGCTGGCCAGTGCGCGCATGCCACACGTGCCATAGGTTCGCCATCACTACCATATACCGTTTCAGACAAATGGCTATCCAACATCTTCTTAAAGACTGTTGGGGCATTCACAACTTCTGGAGGGAAGCTGTTCCACTGATTAATTGTTCTCACTGTCAGGAAATTTCCCCTCAGTTCTAAGTTGCTTCTCTCCTTGATTAGTTTCCACCCATTGCTTCTTGTTCTACCCTCGGGTGCTTTGGAGAATAGTTTGACTCCCTCTTCTTTGTGGCAACCCCTGAGATATTGGAACACTGCTATCATGTCTCCCCTAGTCCTTCTTTCTCTTAAGCTAAACATACCCAGTTCCTGCAACCGTTCTTCATATGTCTTAGCCTCCGGTCCCCTAATCCTCTTTGTTGCTCTTCTCTGAACTCTTTCTAGAATCTCAGTATCTTTTTTACATCGTGGCGACCAGAACTGAATGCAGGATTCCAAGTGTGGCCTTACCAAGGCATTATAAAGTGGTATTAACACTTTACATGATCTTGATTCTATCCCTCTGTTGATGCAACCCAGAACTGTGTTGGCTTTTTTGGCAGCTGCTGCACACAGCTGGCCCCTATTTAAATGGTTTTCCACTAGGACTCCAAGATCCCTCTCACAGTTACTACTACTGAGCAAGGTACCACCTATACTGTACCTGTGCATCTGGTTTTTCTTGCCTAAATGTAGAACCTTACTCTTTTCACCATTGAATTTCATTTTATTAGAAAGTGCCAATATTCAAGTTTATCAAGATCCTATTGCTAGGTGCGAAGGTTTCAGTAACAAAAAAAATGCCCTCTTTTCCCTTCTCTAAGCTTCCCCAGCTTCCCATCACAATGCCCGCAGCAACACCCACAGCAGCACACGATCCACTCACAATAGGTGGAAAGCATCGGTCATGCATTATGGGGCTGACACTTAGCGGTATCATAGTTATCCATTATAATCCCCTTTAATTCTCATGGTGGTAAGATACTGTCCGAGGCGGTAGAGGAGAACAGGTGGGGCTTATAGTGACTCCTGCTTTTTCTGCTCTCCGACTTTTGAGATGTCTCATCCAATCTATGCTGAGCAAATGAAGTTGCACTTGAGTTCCATTGACCAAGAGATTGATTCAGAAAGGAAAATGGAAAGTTCTTCTTCCTTTCTTTTCTCCTCCTCCTCCTCTTCCATTTCCTTCTCCCTCCTCCCCCTCCCCTTCTCCTTCTCCTTCTCCTTCTCCTCCTTCTCCTCCTCCTTCTCCTCTTCCATTTCCTCCTCTTCTTCTCCCTCCTCCCTCCCCCCTCCCTCCTCCTCCTTCTCTCTTCCATTTCCTCCTCTTCCTCTTTTTCTCTCTTCCCCTCTCCTCCTCCTCCTCCTCCTCCTCCTCCTCCTCCTCCTCCTCCTCCTCCTCCTCCTCCTCCTCCTCCTCCCCTCCTCCTCCTCCTCCTCCTCCTCCTCCTCCTCCTCCTCCCTCCTCCTTTCACTAACAGTACATAAAACAGCTCCATTTAGCCCAAAGCAACTGAGCTGACAAGGCTTCGGCAAATGATCCCGCTCCCTTGAAACCGGCAACTAATCTGTCTGTGGTTCAGATGCATCAGGATCTTCCCTGTACTGTGAAGCGTGAAAGCAGACCTGGCTGATGAAAGGACAAGTGAAATAAAAACCCCACGAGTTGAGTTTCCCTTTTCTGCAGCGTAGAGCATCATCTCACGCTCTCCCGTAACCCAAACACCCAGCAAAATTAAAAAAAACAACAACAACGGGAGAAAGAGATCCAGTCTTATTGACTTCGTTTTCTCTGCTCCCAAGATTATTCAAGGGTAACCTGGTGTGCAGTGATGGAGTTGGAGATTCTCCAAGATGCAATTACCTGGTGAGAGAGAAAGAGAGAGACAAAAAATCTGTTGTACTTTTTAGGAAAGATGCACAGTTAGAACCGAGTTTTGTTCATTCCAATCAAATGCAAATACCCGAGAGGTTGGAATTGCTGTCTGAATGGCGTTTCAAGTGGGAAAACACATTTGCAGAGAGTTGAACAAATCATCTCTCTATTTGGGAAATTATGTCTACCGGTGGAAATATCCATCCAGCTGTTTTGATTTCGGGTGTTATCTTTGGAGAGCTAATTTCACTTTTAAATCTTCTGACTTCCTTGTCAGTTTGACACCAGCTGAATTTTTGCCCTTATCTGCTGGCATGAATGGTCTCCCGCACGGTATAAAAATACACAGGATGGAAGACAACTTTACGATCAAGAGATGGTGGGAGGTAATTCTCGCGCTACAGGCTTCCCTCTGCTTTATTCAAAAGGTCAGTTCACACAAATAGGTTGTTGGCAGAAGCAGGGAGAAATAAGTCATATCTGACGATTTTACAGTCTCGTGGGAAATTTGCAAATACTAAGGCAGGGCTCCTCAACCTGTGGCTCTGGAGCCACATGTGGCTCTTTCATCCCTCTGCTGTGGCTCCCTGTTGCTGGTTGACCCCACAATTTTGAAAGGAGCTTCCGGTGTGGAGGGGGGAAAGCACAACATGCCAGGAGGAGACTCGATGGCAAGGGGCAAGTTTTCCGGTCAGCTCCACAATTGATAGGGCTTTCGGTTAGGATAGGCAGAAGAAAAAGGATGCCATGCTAGGAGGAGACTCTATGGTGGGGGAACAGGACTTCCGGTCGGCTCCAGAATTGAACGGGGGGCTTCTGGTTAGGACCTTTGTGGCTCTTTGAGTATTTAAGATTGCTAACCCCTGTGCTAAGGACAGGACCTTCCCAGGAGTAGGCACTATCTTATTGAATTATATCCTAAGGGACAAGTACTTTATTTTTATTTATTAATAGATACCTTACCTTTCTTCCAAATTTGACTATCTTGGGAAAAATTGAGATTACACTAGGAAATTGGGGAGGGGGGATCCTTAAAATAGTGTTGGGAAAAATATCCATCTGGTTTAGTTCCAATCTGGGAGGAAGACACTGGAAACATGGAGGCCGATTGGTTTAATGATGAAGCAGAATCACAGAGCGCATGGTTTTCTGGTGCAGTTGAACACCTTGAGTTGAGAGTGAGGGGTATTTATGCCTTTATTATCAGATAGGTAGGAAAAACAAGGATAAAAGTGTAGAAGTATAGGCTGATTATCAGAGGTGAGTTTCAGAGAAGTCTACCACCTGTTTGCTGCACACACACATTCTCGCTTTGTGAGGTTGCGCCTTCCGTGCCTGTGCACGGCCTTCCGTGCAGTTGCTTTGCTTGCACATGCAGCTTGCGTGCATGCACATGGCTTTGAAAATGTGTCTAAATAGGACGGCATAGAGCCAGGGTGTGTGTGTGGATGGGCCCACCCACAGATTGCCACTACCAGTTTCCTCAAACCAGTCCGAACCGGCTGAATACGACCTCTGCTGATTGTAAGTCATAACTAGTTTCGATGGGCAAGAAATGTATTTCAACAAGCTTTTTAAAACGAGTATCTCTCTTCTCGGAGTGCTTGTTTCTTTTGACGTTCTCTTTTGTTCGGTTCAGAATTTCATTCTGGCACAGGAGGACAAAACATAATAACACATCAACACAACACTGGACAATTTTCTTTCGCGAGGAGCATTGCAATAAATCTAATTAGCATCCAAATTAAATTCTAGGAGTCCTGATTATTATACCATAAAGTACTGTACCGCACGCAGAAATGATTTATTTTAGAAAGAGATCAGGAAATGAATGTCTGGTATAAGTATAATCTTTATTGTCATTGTACTTAAATACAATGAAATTGGTGTCCATTTATATATATATTTGTCTAGGCTCTAATTGTGCATAAAGAAAATAACAAGTTTTAGTGGAAAAAAAAAAGGCTGGGAACCGATATGTTAAGAAAAGGCATTTTTCATTAAGATAAAAAGGCTCTCAGCTACTAAGCTACTATAGAAGCCAAAATGTTGTGGTCATTAATCTTTGACCAAATGCAGCTGTTTATCAGTTTTTTCTTTCCTTTCTTTTACCCCTCTTTCTTCCTTCCTTCTCTCTCTCTCTCTCCTCAATCTCATTGGGAAAATCAACCAATCAAGTCCTCACTTTATGGCAGTTTGTTTAGTGACCTTTAGAAGTGGCAATGGCACTAAAAAGAGTGACTTGTGGCTGTTTCTTCCCATGATCATGAGATAAAAATTCAGATGCTTGATAATTGATTCACGTTTATGACGGTCGCAGTGTCCTGGGGTCATAGGATCACTTTTGCGACCTTCCGACAAGCTTTAGTCAGTGGGGAAGCCAGATTCACTTTACCACTGTGTGACTCACTTAATAACTGCAGTGATTCTCTTAATGCCCATTGCAAGGACCAGGGGTGAAATTCAGCCGGTTCTGGAGAACTGATAGCAGAAATTTTGAGTAGTTCGGAGAACCGGCAAAAACCAGTGGGGAGGGAAGGGGGATTTTGCTGTATCCTTCCCCTGAGAAGGATGGGAATGGAGATGTTGCAGTATCCTTCCCCTGGAGTGGGGAGGGAATGGGGATTTTGCAGTATCCTTCCCCTGGAGTGGGGAGGGAATGGAGATTTTGCAGTATCCTTCCCCTGGAGTGGGGAGGGAATGGAGATGTTGCAGTATCCTTCCCCCTGGAGTGGGGAGGGAATGGAGATTTTGCAGTATCCTTCCCCCAGGAGTGGGGAGGGAATGGAGATTTTGCAGTATCCTTCCCCTGGAGTGGGGAGGGAATGGAGATGTTGCAGTATCCTTCCCCCTGGAGTGGGGAGGGAATGGAGATTTTGCAGTATCCTTCCCCCAGGAGTGGGGAGGGAATGGAGATTTTACAGTATTCTTCCCTTGGAGTGGGGAGGGAATGGAGATGTTGCAGTATCCTTCCCTCTGGAGTGGGGAGGGAATGGAGATTTTGCAGTATCCTTCCCCTGGAGTGGGGAGGGAATGGGGATGTTGCAGTATCCTTCCCCTGGAGTGGGGAGGGAATGGAGATTTTGCAGTATCCTTCCCCTGGAGTGGGGAGGGAATGGGGATGTTGCAGTATCCTTCCCCTGGAGTGGGGAGGGAATGGAGATTTTGCAGTATCCTTCCCCTGGAGTGGGGAGGGAATGGGGATTTTGCAGTATCCTTCCCCTGGAATGGGGAGGGAATGGAGATTTTGCAGTATCCTTCCCCTGGAGTGGGGAGGGAATGGAGATGTTGCAGTATCCTTCCCCCTGGAGTGGGGAGGGAATGGAGATGTTGCAGTATCCTTCCCCCAGGAGTGGGGAGGGAATGGAGATTTTACAGTATTCTTCCCTTGGAGTGGGGAGGAAATGGGGATTTTGCTGTAACCTTTCCTTGGAATTGGGAGGGAATGAAGATTTTGTAATATCCTTCCCCTGGAGTGGTGAGGGAACAGGGATTTTGCAGTATCCTTCCCCTGGAGTGGGAAGGGAATGGAGATTTTGCAGTATCCTTCCTCCTGCCACCAAGCCACGCCCACAAAACTGGTAGTAAAAAAAATTGAATTTCACCACTGGGCAACACTCACTTAATGATTGTCTCACTTAACAACAGAAATTTGAGACTCAGTTGTGGTCATAAGGTGAGGACTTACTTCTGACTTGAAGTCAGAATTTATGGGTGCTTCATCACTGGAGGTTTTTAAGAAGAGACTGGATACCTGTCTGACATAGTATAGGATTCCCTGCTTGAGCAGGGAGCTGAAGTAGAAGACCTGCATGGTCCCTTCCTATTCTGATTGACTGCTTGTATTTGTTCACCCACCACTAGCAAAATCAGCTATTGTACCTATTTTAGGGGAACATCTTGCCCATATCAAGAGTGGAGCTCTCACCTCACAATCAGGAGGCTGTGAGTTCAATCTTAGGTAGAAGCAGATATTTCTCTCTCTGGGCACAATGAGAATGTATCTGCAACCGTTGTAAATATGAATCAGTTAACAAGTATCTGAATTTTGATTGTGTGACCATAGAATAGACTATAGAATAATAGAATTGGGAGGGACCTTGGAGGTCTTCTAGTCCAACCCCCCTGCCTAGGCAGGAAACCCTATACTGTTTCAGACAAATGGCTATCCAACATCTTCTTAAAGACTTCCAGTATTGGAGCATTCACAACTTCTGGACTCAAGCTTTTTCCACTGATTAATTGTTTTAACTGCCAGGAAATTTCTCCTCAGTTTTAAGTTGCTTCTCTCCTTGATTAGTTTCCACCCATTGCTTCTTGTCCTGCCCTCAGGTGCCTTGGAGAATAGTTTGTCTCCATCTTCTCTATGGCAAAGTATCTGCTGAAAAAAATATCTGAACATCTGCTGAACAAAACTCCACATTGGTGACAGGAAGGGCATCTGGCCAGTAAGCACTCTGCTAGCTTCATTCAGTTGCCCAGACCCCACCCCATAAGGGATTATGGGGTCGTTAAATGAGGATGAGGATGATCTTGCCCATATCAACTTGCTTTACTTCTCTTATTCTCATTCCTGCCCTCTCTTCTACCCCTCCCTTACTTCCTCTCCTTTTCCCCTTCTTCTTTTCCCTCCTCTTTCTCCCTCCTTCTGTTGTTGCATTTACTTATTTTCTTCTTCACTCTAATGGATTTTTGGGGTGGAATTCAAAGAAACCTGCTTTCATATTTACAGTGTTTCAATATTTGAGGGGCTGCCACAGAGAGGAGGGGGCCAAACTATTTTCCAAAGCACCTGAAGGCCAGACAAGGAAGAATGGATGGAAACTGACCAAGGAGAGATTCAATCTGGAAATAAGGAGAAATTTTCCAACAGTGAGAACAATCAACCAATGGAGCAGAAGTTGCCTTCGGAAGTTGTGGGAGCTTCATCCCTGGAAGCTTTCAAGAAGAGACTGGACTGCCATTCGTCAGAAATTATGTAGGGTCTCCTGCTTGAGCTGGGGGTTGGACTAGATGATCTATAAGGTCCCTTCCAATTCTGTTAATCTGAAAAAAAATCAAGCAGCCCAATTAAAGTATCTCTTAGCCACCACCACACAAACAGGCAAGACACCAGAATACAAACCGACAGCAAACAGTGCTTCTTCCTAGCACTGAGGATGTTACCTAGTTTGGGTATTGAAACTTCTGCAAGAAAACAAGCAAGCTCAGTGAGCACCAAGGACCCCCTTGTGGTATTGGGGTCACTGGCTTGAGAAGGAACTTGGCCTAGAAGACCTCCAAGGTCCCTTCTTCCAACTGTGATTCTGCTATTTTTATTTCAGTTTCCTCCCTCTGTATATGCTATCGTTCTTTCTCTACATTGACTCTTGGTTGCTGATCTCCAGGAATGGTGTCTAATTAATTTATCCATTCATCCGACATCTCATATCAACTGCTGTGCTCTGTAATGTACTTTGGAATGGGGGGGGGTACCTGTTGTGGCCCGACAGAGTTGGACAGTGAGGAGGTTGGGGAAGAACATGGGCCAGTGTTGTAGGCTGGGGAAGACTTGAATGAGGGTTCTGCGTCAGAGGCAGAGACGGAGCCGAGGATGTCTGGTGGTGAGCATGTGCAGGAGCTAGACAGCAGTGAGGCAGAGGAACAACTGGAGCCTGTTCCCAGTGAGCGCATGCGCAGAGCTGCCAGAAGAAAAGAACAACTCAGAAATCAGGGTCGACTTGGGAGTAAAGTCACAGGTGGAGGGTGATTGGCCCCTTCCATAGGAAATAAAAGAGGAGTGAAAGAGGAGGGGGCTTTTGCAGGAAACAATTCCTTCGTTCGGTCATTAGATTCCTTTCAGGTCTGTGAATCTCCGAGATTCTGTGCCAAAGTCTTTCCTTTCACAGCACCTCATTTGGAAAATATTTACATGGCAGCTTTCCCAGATAGATAAGGTCTGTGGTCATAACTTCACCTTTGAAAGACTGTTTGCTAGGCCTTTCCTGAATGTGAATGAGAGGAATTCACATTCGTTTAATAAAAGGGGTTTTGTCAGGACCAGGACTCTGCCTCGTGCTTTTTGGGGAAGCTTATGTCAGAACAGTACCAGCAATATTTTAGCTTGAGGTTTTAAAGCTGCACATCCAGTTGTTCTTTCTGATCTTCTTGAATCTGGGTTGTCATTTGTGGTTGATTTATCTGAAGTGGTGAGAGCAACTCATTCTTCACTAGGTTAAAGCATTGTGAAGTAGCTCTTTCTCAGTTAGTGTTGATACAGGTCTTCTGTCATTCCACTCTTCTCTTATCTGTTTCATACATCCCCTGTCATTAGGTCTGTTACTGCAATAGCATTCCATCAGTTCCAGGTTCTCTTATCTCTAAACTATTTATGGTTTGGTCTAGTAGTCCTCTTATCATATCATCAGATTGCCTTTGTTCTCAAACCTTGACACAGACCTTGTTAATCTGGCCAGCCTCTGAGCCTTAATGACTTTGATTTATATTTGAGGTGAAGTCTTTGCCCAAGGAACTTTAGGGATAAGGTGAATTTGAACCTGACTCTCCTGTATCAAATACCACTATGATAGATAGATGATAGATAGATAGATAGATAGATAGATAGATAGATAGATGATAGATAGATGATAGATAGATAGATAGATAGATAGATAGATAGATAGATAGATAGATAGATAGATAGATAGATAGATAGATAGATGATAGATAGATGATAGATAGATATCTGTCAGGCCTGCAGCCGGTTCCTTTTGGGATCTTTGGCCTGCCACACTAACATTCTATTCTACTATGTTGTTTCATTAGTGGGGAATTGGGAGGGGGAATAGTAAGGAGTTGAATGTAATGTTTGCCAAATTAAAATTCTTTTCTAGAAAGCCAAAGTCATCCTTTGTCTCTGCACCTCTGCCCCTGACCGGAACTGGATGGATGGAACTGCCAGCATGGCAGTGGAAGATTGGACCATGTGATGGACTTGGTATTTGCTGGTTCTCCAAACTACTCAACATTTCCACTACCGGTTCGCCCGAACCAGGCCGAACCAGCTGAATACCACCTGTGATGTGCAGGAGCTTCAATACCACTGCGTCCATTTGTGCTGCATTGCACTTATTGCTATCACTCCCCCTGTTATTTAAAACTGAGATAATGTTTTCTACCACTCATGTTTTTATATAACTGTTATCTATATGATAAATCAATCTGCATGACAGTTTTCTTCCACTTCGGATTGGCGTAGTCTTCCATCTCTCTTCATTGATAACCATTTTTAGATGATAAATTTCTCGCGGCTCATTTGGGAATCGTCTTAAACAACCAATTGTTATTCCAAATGAGCTCTTATTGATAGGTGAGTTTCTGCACTTTGCTTTTCTATGAAGTCATTTGATCTGAAGTTCTTTCTTCGAATTATAATTCAGTTTTCATCTGGAAATATACTTGGATTTGGAAGAGAGTATGTCTATGCATTAGTTATGAACTCTCGCAGACAAAGGTATTTTATGCAAATTAAAAAATACTTCTCAGCCTGAATTTATCCAGTAATTTTTTTTTCTGTTAAAATTACGTTTTTTAATTTTATTTTGAACATGTATTGTAGTTAAATGTATTGTAGTTACATTGTAGAGGGACACGGTGGCTCAGTGGCTACGATGATGAGCTTGTCGATCAGAAAGGTCAACAATTCGGCGGTTCGAATCCCTAGCGCCGCATAACGGAGTGAGCTCCCATTACTTGTCTCAGCTTCTGCCAACCTAGCAGTTCGAAAGCATGTAAAGATGCAAGTACAAAAATAGGGACCACCTTTGGTGGGAAGGTAACAGTGCACTGTGCGCCTTCAGCAATGAGTCATGCTGGCCACATGACTATGGAGACGTCTTCGGACAGTGCTGGCTCTATGGCTTTGAAATGGAGATGAGTACCACTCCCTAGAGTCAGGAACGACTAGCACATATGTGGTCACTTGGTCAGCATGACTAAGCGCCGAAGGCGCACGGAACACTGTTACCTTCCCACCAAAGGTGGTGCCTATTTTTTCTACTTGTATTTTTATGTGCTTTTGAACTGCTAGGTTGACAGAAGCTGGGACAAGCAACAGGAGCTCACTCCGTTAAGCAGCGCTAGGGATTTGAACTGCCGAACTGCTGACCTTTCTGATTGACAAGCTCAGCATCTTAGCCATTGAGCCACCGCATCACCACATATATTGTATGTGCAATATATTGCACATTCTGCAACTTTAATTTGGCACGATCCATACGAAACACATTACGTAAGTGAATGGGATAAAAACCCATCATTAAAGTTGCTCCAGCTTTCCGTACATTTGTTTCAAATTTGCAAATTAAATGAAGGAAACATTTATATTACTTACCTTTTTTTTTTTTTTTTGGTCCCAAACCAACAACAGAGAATTGGTTTCTTACAGGCAGTTTTTAATTCGCTAGGATCAATCTTTCTAATTTTTTTTAAAATTCGGCTTTAAAAATATTCTGCTTCAAATTTTTTTTTTTTTACTCTGCTTCAAAAACTCTCAACATCTTTTTTACATTTTGGTCGCCACAATGTAGAAAAGATGCGGAGACTCCAGAAAGAGTTCAGAGAAGAGCAAGAAAGAGGATTAGGGGACTGGAGGCTAAAACATATGAAGAATGGTTGCAGGAACTGCGTATGTCTAGTTGAATGAAAAGAAGGACCAGGGGTGACATGATAGCAGTGTTCCAATATCTCAGGGGCTGCCACAAAGAAGAGGGAGTCAAACTATTCTCCAAAGCACCTGAGGGTAGAACAAGAAGCAATGGGTGGAAACTCATCAAGGAGAGAAGCAACTTATAACTAAGTAGAAATTTCCTGACAGTTAGAACAATTAATCAGTGGAACAACTTGCCTCCAGAAGTTCTAAATGCTCTAATACTGGAAGTTTTTAAGAAGATGTTGGCTATCCATTTGTCTGAAGTGGTGTTTCCTGTCTAGGCAGGGAGTTGGACTAGAAAACCTCAAAGGTCCCTTCCAACTCTATTATTCTATTCTATTATATTCAGCAGCAGGAACCATGCTCCATTCAATGCCACATTTCTGTTTAACTTGCCAGGGGGAAAACCAAATCATGAGCACAGCTGCATTTAATAGAAATTGAAAAGATGGCACACCAACCAAAATTTCCCTTGAAGACTCAGAGGTTCTTCCTCAGAGGGGGTGCCTTATTTTCCCCCCCTACGTACGGGAGGTTCATTTCTTCTGCTTGCTCATGGCCACAACGAAGCAGGAGGCCAAGCGGCATGCCAGTGCCACAACCCTGAGGCAAGGTGAGGGCTGGTGTTCAGTCCCAAGCCTCTACAATATATACGGACACAGACTTGGCTATCTGCCACAACTAAGGAGGGAGATAAGCAGCCCCTTGGCTGAGAGCCCAGAAAGCTATCTCTATGAAAGCTATCTCTATGAAACAACTCACGAAATTCTCCCAATATTTCTCTACGGCTGGATCAGTAAATTGTTGTTTCCCCTCCCATCACCCCACCTATAAGCTCTCCAGGAGGGGCCAATCAGTAGCCACCTGTTCTTATTTCCTTCTGTGACACTTTTTCCAAAGCTGCTCCCTCCTCCTCGCAGCCCTACGCATACGTATGTCAGGGACAGGCTCCCCCTGTTCTTCCTCACTGCTCCCTGACTCAGATGCCACCTGGAAGCTTTCAGATTCGGGTTTTCCCAGATATGCCAACATGGCTCTGTTAATAAATTGGAACTTTGAACAATAATTTGTCTTGGACTCTGATTTACTTTTGGACGCTATTTGGAACCTGGACATGCAAACTCTAATTTTCGGGGTAGAGCTTATATTAGGCACACACATAAAACATGCTAGGTCTTATTTCTGATAGGTTTTATTTTGGGGGAAAACAGGTATAGAACCTATTCCAGGCTCCCCCAAATCCTACTGCATTTGAAGGGCAGGTGAAGGTTGCAACGTCAACACTCAGGAATTGCAGACCCCCAAAATATTTTCCTCACAAACCATTTTAATCCGTTTTTCTGCTCTTCCTTTTATGCAGGAGGATTTCATTTTTTTAAAGGCCGGTGACAACATTCCACTTTACCTGGCAATGTCAGCCATTGTGGATCAATCCGTGCTGCAGAATTGGCCTTTAATTTTAATTAAAAAAAGAAATCCAAATGTGCATAAGGGCGCTATGCCTGCAATTGTCCTTTTTCATAGATCAATGAAGCCGTGGTCTAATGTCACATCAAAGGGAGCATGAGAAGATTGCTACATTGGAAGGAACAGCATTAGAATTGTGCAATTGGATGCGCTTTCTCAAACGACATCTTGCCTTTAAATTAACCAAAAACCACGACTCACCCATTTGTACCTGAGTCACATGAGTCTGAGTCTTCAAACGGCACAGCTCATATAGTGACTACTCAAAGCAGAGGTGGGTTGCACCTGGTTGCGCCCGGTTTGGCCGAACTGGGAGTGGAATTCAGGCCTGGGTTGCAGAACGGGCAGTGACCCAGGCCTGCCACGCCCCCCAAACTAGTTCTCTCACCATCGCTGGGCTGCTGTCATTTCGGTTTTTAGTGACTACGCATGTGCAGTTCACCGTAAATTGTTCTGCACATGCACGAAGAACAATTTACATTGAACAATGCATGCACGCACAGAACCCGTGAGGAAAGCGAGTACACATGTGCATTGCACGTAGATTGCAAACCAGTAGTAAAACTGGCAGCAACCCACTCCTGGTTCAAAGTTACAATGACACTCTTTCATTAAACAATGTATCGTCTGCGTACAAATATTTTATGCAATAACAAAATTACACCTTATTCATTATTTTATCTATTCTTAAGTTGATACTACTGTATTTCCCCGAAAATAAGACAGCGTCTTATTTTCTTTTGACACCCCCGAAATAAGGGCTTGGCCTTATTTTCAGGGAGTTCATATTATTTTTGAGGTGCAGGAGGTGGCGAGCGGGGTCACCTCATGGCTGCTGCTGTGTTGCAATATTTTCGGGGACAGCTTATTATCCAGGGAGGTCTTGTTTTCAGGAAGACAGGGTAATACATAACATACTATTATAACAATTCCCTTCTTAACTTATTTAACTTTATTAATACAATTTCCCTAGTTCACTCCTCTGCTTTCATTTCTAATGCTCATATTTATTCTCTAACCATTGATAAAATACCTCCCATATACTATAATAGGATTTTCCTTTTCTTTAATTGCAAGTGTTAATCTATTCATTTCTGTGCATTCTAATGTTTTCTTAATCACATTCTCATCCATAGGAATCTCCACTTTTCCAATTTTGTGCAAATACAATTATAGCTGCACAAAGTGACATGACCATTTTTCACATTTATGACCACTGCAGCATGGACAACATGATCCAAATTTAGCAACTGGCTCATATTTATGACGGTTGCAACGTCCAGGGATCATGTGATTTCCCCCTTTTGTGACCACCTGATAAGCAATGTCAATGTGGAAGTCAGATGTGCTATTCACTTGCAGCAATGCGCTTAACAACTGTGGCAACTCAGCTGTTAAGTGAGTCCTGCCCCATTTCATGACTTTTCTTGCCACAGAGGTTAAGTGAATCCATGCACCTGTTCAGTTAGTAACAGGGTTGTTAAGTGAATCTGCTTGTCAGGTGGTCACAAAAGGGAAATCACATGATCCAGGACACTACAACCATCATAAATATGGGTCAGTTGCCAAGTGCCTGGAATCCAGACTGTACATTGGACATTAATATGATTGAGCGGGTCCAGAGGTATTTCACGAGAAGAGTCCTCCATTCCTCTGCTCACAATAGAATCCCTTATGCCACCAGGCTTGAAATTTTGGCCTTGGACAACCTGGAACTATGCTTCCTACGGTCTGACCTAAGTGTAGTACACAAAATTGTCTGCTACAACATCCTACCTGTCAACAACTACTTCAGCTTCAAACTCAATAATACACAGGCAAACAGTTGATACAAACTCAAGGTCAACCGCTCCAAACTCGATTGCAGAAAATACGACTTCAGCAACAGAGTGGTCAACGCCTGGAATACTCTACCTGACTCCATTGTTGCATCCTCAAACCCCCACAGCTTCAACCTTAAACTTTCTACTGTGGACCTCGTCCCATTCCTAAGAGGTCCGTAAAGGGGGTATGCATAAGCGCACCAGTGTATTTGTATTCCTTTATTTCATTTATGTCTATGTTTATATTTATAACTGCTATCTTGTACATGTTTGTACAAACTAATAAATACAAATACAAATTTTGATCACGTCATCCATGGGGAGGTTGCAATGGCCGTAATTGTGAAAAACAGGCATAGGTCACTTTTTTCAATGCCGTTGTAATGTCAAACACCCATTTAAACAAATAGTTGTGAGTCGAGGACCACCTGTACATGGGTTGCCAAGACTTTGGTGTAATTTTGTGCAAGTAATTACTACAAGCTGAGTTTGACTTGAGGAAAACTTCCAGTGTTAATAGAATAGAATAGAATAGAATAGAATAGAATAGAACAGAACAGAACAGAACAGAACAGAACAGAACAGAATAGAATTCTTTATTGGCCAAGTGTGAGTGGACACACAAGGAATTTGTCTTTGGTGCATAGGCTCTCAGTGTACATAAAGAAAAATAAAATAGACTACATTCATCAAGAATCATAAGATACAACACTTAGTGATAGTCATAGGTTACTAATAAGCAATCAAATTTTAAAGATACAAGCAACATGGTTTTAGTTATAAATGGAAAGAGATAAATACTAGGAAGGATGAGAAGAATAATAGTAATACAGTCTTAGTAGATAATTTGACAGTGTTGTGGGGATTAGTTGTTAAGCAGAATGATGGCATGTGGGAAAAGACTGTCCTTGTGCCTAGTTGTTGTGGTGTGCAGTGCCCTATAATGTTGTTTTGAGGGTAGAAGTTGAAACAATTTATATCCAGGATGTGAGGGGTCTGTAAATATTTTCACAGCCCTCTTTTTGACTCTGTGCAGTGTCCAGGGCCTCAATGGAAGGCAGGTTGGTGACCATTGTTTTTTCTGCAGTTCTAATGATCCTCTGAAGTCTGTCTGTCTTGTTGGGTTGCAGAGCCAAACCAGACAGTTATGGGGGTGCAGATGATGGACTCAATAATTCCTCTATAGAACAGAATCAGCAGCTCCTTGGGAAGTCTGAGCTTCCTGAGTTCGCAGAAAGAACATTCTTTGTTGTGCTTTTTTGATGACGTTTTTTATGTCCATTTTAAGTCTTGAGATAGGGTAGAACCCAGTGTTACATCCAGAGTGAAGAAATTTAAACCTTTTCCCACCACAATGGCTTCACTTTGACTCCCCCTATCATCTCCATTTTGGCCTCATTTGTAATAACTTGGCCTTCAGATTTAATTTTAGAGCCTCTACAATCACATTTAACTCACAGCTTTAATAAATACGTAGAAGTCGACCCAGGCATACAGTCCAGACAGCCAGTTAGATGGGAAGCAATTTATTTCATTTTGGCAGTATCAAGGAACAGCCCTCTATAGTGCCAAACAAAAGGAAGTAATAATCCTCCAAATCTCAGTAAGAATTATTGAAAAGTAAAGGATTCTGCTATCTTGTATCTGCTTCTCTGATATTCTTGGGTGCTCCTTTATTAAATTCACAAGAGATAATATTGTCTCCCAGATAACCCTGCTTTGTTAGCATTTGCTCTGAAATTTAATTTCCTAAAGTTTTTTTTTCCTTCTCTTTTCCTTGGAGATAGCAAGCAAAGTTTTTCACCTTCACTTCCACGGGGTTAATTTTCTCAAAACTGACTCTAAAACCAAGAAGGACAGCTGTTGGCTGAAAGATAACCTTTCTTTGCACTCCATCTCAAAAAAAAAAAATGCCAAATCCATTTTCTGGGCCAAAGATAGCATTCCGGCACAAATCTTTCTCAACCCCAGCAAGTGTAAGGTGGATGGAATTCAATTCTCAGAATTCTCCTGTGGGATGATGGATGAATGATCTAAGCCTCAGAGCTATAACAGTATTGCCAAAGAGGCATTAAGAATTGTTAACCTAATTTTGTGAAGCTTCTTTTCTGGTAACATTGTATTGCAAACGAGGGCTTACAAAACCTTTGCCAGACCAATTCTTGAATACCGCTCATCTCCCAGGAATTCACACGGTATATTGGACATTAATACGATTGAGCGGGTCCAGAAGTATTTCACGAGAAGAGTCCTCCACTCCTCTGCTCACAATAGAATCCCTTATGCCACCAGGCTTGAAATTTTGGGCTTGGACAACCTGGAACTATGCCGCCTACAGTCTGGCCTAAGCACAGTACACAAAATTGTCTGCTGCAATGTCCTTCCTGTCAATGACTTCTTCAGCTTCAACCTCAATAATACTCAGCCAGACAATAGATACAAACTCAAGGTAAACTGTTCCAAACTCATTTGCAGAAAATCCGACTTCAGCAACAGAGTGGTCAATGCCTGGAATGCTCTACCTGACTCCATTGTTACAGCTTCAATAGCTTCAACCTCAAACTGTCCAGCGTGCATTTCACCCCATTCCTAAGAGGTCCGTAAAGGGGGCGTGCATAAGCGCACCAGCATGCCTACCCTCCCTGTCCTACTGTCCCCATTTATCTGTATTTATTTCCTCTGTTCATATCCATGTTTATACTTATACCTGTTATTGTGTACATGTTTGACAGACTAAATAAATAAAATAAAATGTTGAAGTCCATCCACGTTAAATGTGCTGAGGTTGAGAAACCCTGTTCTATGGTGAGCTCATTTTGGTAGAACTTTTTTATGTCATCTGTAAGATCTCCCATTTCTCAATAAGGACTAGGATTACCCTGCCTTTGTTAGGCATGTTCTATATTGTGGTTGTTGTGGCCTGTGGTCCGGACTCGGACAATGAGGAGGTTGGGGAGGAACTTGGGCCAGTTCTGGAGTCTGAGGAAGGCTCTGATGGATGATCGGCATCAGACACAGAGATAGAGCCAAGGTTGTCTGACATTTCCCAGCCACTGGAGAGGCAGCTGCCTTTGAAGGCTGAAATGAGTGAGGAGGAAAAATAGCTGGAACCTGTTCCAGATGCATATATGCGCAGAGCTGTTAGGAGAGGAGAACAACGGAGGACAAGGAGTCAACTCAGAAAGCAAAGCGCACGTGGACGCTGAATGTCCCCCTCCCTGGCTGGGGAATAAATAGAAGGAAAGGGGAGTGGTTGTCGTAGGAGACAACAGTTCGGATTTCTAAGGATTTTGCTCATTGTGTTTCGTACCACAAAGACTGCTTGCCAGAACTTAATTCGCAGCCTTTCAGCTGGGAGCTCATTGCCTGACAATTATCACAAGGAACTGATACGGTCTGTTGTGTCAGTTAACTCCTTGCAGGACTCTTGCCTGGACTTTTCAGTGGGTGAATCCCATTAATTCACAAGAGGTAAATAAAGAGAGGGGTTATTTTTTTGTGACCAGGGGCCTGTTTCTTGCTTCTGTTAAGGCTGAGTCAGAACAGCTGACACAGTTTTCAAAAAGCAATCGGACTTCCTTTGTTTTTGAAGACGTTTCACTTCTCATCCAAGAAGCTTCTTCAGTTCTAACTGAACTGTGAAGGATGGAAGGATTTATATTCCTTGCAGGTTCATCTGGCTGTTAGCACTCTTTCTGAAGTCATTGAGGCCACTTGGAGGTTTATCCGTGCCTTCAGGGTCACCTGGATAGTGCAAATGGGTGTGGAACCTTCTTGGAACTGGGCTATAAACAGGAGGTAGGTAGTGTCGTATCCTTCCCGCTCTATTGTGAGAGTTCGGTCTTAATGCAGATGGCCTCCCTCAAACTGTTCAGAATCTTTGTTGCAGTGGTGGGTTCTGGAACCCGTCGCAACCACATGCACATCCACCACCCTGCAGTGCTCCAGCTGCTCAGCGGAGGTCGTGCAGGCACTGTATGCTGTGCCCATGTGCACAAATGGCCTGGTTAGCTCAAATAGAGGTAAGGAATGAGAATGGGGGGTTGGGCCCTTCAAAGCACTGTTCTGGTAGGGTGGCCTCTGCTCCCAGCTGCCATCGGTAGGCCCATACCAGGACATACCTGCTGAAAGCCACCACTGCTTTCTTGTCTTCTGATTTTGCTGACTTGAGGATCTTCATTCATGCATGATTGTTTGCCAAAATGGTGTTACAATATTAGGTCTCTGTTCTATAGCAGTTCAGAAATGGGGCTTTATCCTCCATGCTGCTTAACATCTGGATGATATTTCTGGAGAGCGTAGCTGGAGATATTGATTAAAATGCTAGCTTTTCCACACCGAAGTGCTGTCTCATGCTGTGCGTGCAAGATTAGTTGGGTAAGACTAACATATAAAGAGTCAGTCCAGATAACGCAATACATGGTAAGTAGGTTTCACACCGAGAACCTGTCCAATTGTCCAATTGCTAAATGTCTAAGGAGATTCTCCATCAATCCAGGTCATGGTTGTCCCAAAGGTGTTTTTTCAAGGAGCAACTGAACTTTCTGGTTTTTGAAATGTATTCGAATATTATTTCCTTGTTTTTTCTTTGAAGATGTTTCACTTCTCATCCAAGAAGTCTCTTCAGCTTCTTTGAAGAAAACATCTTTAAAAAATTAAGTTCTGGCAAGCAGTCATTTTGGCACAAAACACATTGAGCAAAATCCTCAGAAATCCAAACACAAACCAGTTGAAAAACCACCTTTGGGATGTCCAATTGAATATATTTTTAATGATTTGGAGAGGTGAACTCGAGTGAACTTACTCTTGCGTTTGATGGCATCTGACTCCTAAATTGAATTGCATTGGCTTGTTAGCACAGATACCCTGGGTCTGCTTATGTGATACTTTTTTCATGTGTGTTTAAGTGGTAGAACTACTAGATTCATTTTTTTTAGTAAATGGATGGATGGGTGGTTGGTTGGTAGTGGGTGAATGGAGGAATGGATGGATATTGCTTGGTACACAGCTCCATATTTATGCTATTTGAGAAAGGAATTGCTGCCACAGTAGCAAAGAGGCCAAGAGAAGTTTGGTAACCATTGGGAGAGAATATAAAGTAAAGTTTAGAATAGAATAGAATAGAATAGAATAGAATAGAATAGAATAGAGTAGAGTAGAGTAGAGTAGAGTAGAGTAGAGTAGAGGCACAGTGGTTAGACTACAGCACTGCATGCTACTTCAGCTGACTGCTAGCTGCAGTTGGGCACTTGCAATCTCACCAAGCTCAAGGTTGACTCAGCCTTCCATCCTTCCAAGGTGGGTAAAACAAGGACCCAGATTGTTGGGGGCAAAAGACTGACTCTGTAAGCCACCTAGAGAGGGCTGTAAAAGCACCGTGAAGCAGTATATAAGTCTAAGTGCTATTACTATTGGAATAGAATAGAATAGAATTCTTTATTGGCCAACTGTAGTTGGACACACAAGGAATTTGAATTTGCAGGAAGAATTGGAAGAAAAAAAGGAAAGTCAAATAATAATAATAATAATAATAATAATAATAATAATAATAATAATAATAATAATAATATTAATAGAAATCAGTTCTTTCAATTAACATCATCTATACATTGCTATTTGCCAATCAAATAATTATTAATTAAGTGGAATTGACACTTAGGCAGCAGTAATCAATTTGAATGGAAACATGGACAAAATTAAGAAATAATCATTATTGGAAGTTATTCAGAAATAATAAAGGCGCTGTGATAAATTGTAAATGACAGATATAAATGGCTGAAATGGGAAAAGGTAACAAAAGAAAACAGACACTGTAAAATATTTCTTCTGAAAGAGATACAATTAACCAGTATCACACAAAGGTTTTGTAAGCCTTAATCATCATGGTTGGACCACTTCCAGGAAAGTGGCTTTGATGCAAAAGAGATTGCTTAGCCCAGCAACACTCAAAGAGCCACAAAGATCCTAACCGGAATTTAGAAGATTGGCCGAAGAGATGAGGTAGGACGCGCCTGAGGCGATTGAACAGCGTTTATTGCAACAGAGATAACAGCAAGAACTATGTACAGGCAGATTCAGCACCTTCCCTGCTTGACAGCTATTTCTACGGAGCTGTCAAGCAGGGTAGCCAATAGGAACGACCTAGGCAGCCCGCGTTTAGCCAAGCCGCATCTTAGCCAATCAGATGCGGCTTGACTGTTGCTGGCTGCCAGGTCGTAAGTCGAGGCTATAACACTCCTTCCCCCCCCCCCCAGCGAGGACACAGGCACGTAAGTTGCACATGCATACTCGCTTAGGTAGGCGGGGCGGCACCGGACCCGCCCAGAATGCCTCAGTTGTATAGGAGTCGGCGGAGGAGGAAGAGGTGCCCATGGTAGCTCCTCCCCGAAGGGAGTGGAGCTCCGGGTGATGCCATCTTAGCCTACCCCCGAAGGTGGAGCCAAGGAACCAGGTAGGCCAGGGCAAGGGGGCGCATCCATAGAAGGCGGCACAGGGCCTGGCTGCCGGTAGGCAGTGGCTGTACCTGGGACACGTGACTGAGTCGGGCTAAGAAGGTGGGGAATTCCGGGTAAAATGTCCACAGCTTGAGGAGCAACTGGGAAAGGTTGCCAGAAGGCGGCAGCAGGGTAGGAGAGGCCTGGCTGGGAGAAGGTCTCGCATGGAAGCGTATTTGTTGGTGGCCAAATGGGCCTTGGCGGTGCGGGGGCCAGCTGCTGAGCGATGGCGGCCTGGCTCTGTGGGTCAGGTGGAGAGTAGGCCACTGGTGGATGTCGATGCCTCAACTGATCCACATGGCTCCTCCACTCGGTGCCATCGGAGAGGGCGACCCTGTAAGAGCAGGGACCAGTTACTGAAGTGACGGTGGCAGGCACCCACTTTGGATCCCCTGTGAAGCTCCTAGCCCAGACTCAAGCTCCCACCCCAAATATGCGGGGAGGAGCCCCCAGGTTGCACAACTGTCCCCCTGAATAGAGAGGGTGCAATCTATCCAGGGGGGTTCGCAGGTGCCGGCTCATCAACAGCTCAGCGGGGCTTTTGTTGTCGATGGGGCAAGAGGTGGAGTGCTGACCTAAGAGGTGAGCGGCCACCCTTGCCGGCTAATCACCCCGATCCATCCTGCCTAATGCCTCTTTGGCCAAGCAGACGGCTCGTTCCGCCCAGCCATTGCAGGCAGGGTGGTAAAGGGCGATGGGCACATGACGGATGCCCTGCAAGGCCAGAAACTCTTGGAAAGCCGTGGACGTGAATTGCGGTCTGTTGTTGGACATGAGAGTGTCCGGCAACCCGTGTGTTGCAAAGAGGCGCCTCAAGGCCCTGATGGTACTCTCAGCTGTGGTGGATGGCATGAGGACGAGTTCCACCCAGCGAGAGTAAGCGTCCACGACCACCAAAAACACCTGGCCATGGAAGGGACCTGCAAAATCTACGTGTACCCTTGACCATGGCCCTCTAGGGACCTCCCACTCCCGGGATGGCACTGCAGGCGGGGCAGGGTGGGACAGTTGGCACGGGGAGCACTGTGCCACCCAGGCTGCTCTCTCATCGTCCAAGTGGGGCCACCATACATAGCTGGGCGCTAAAGCCTTCATACACGCTATGCCCATGGAAACGGTCGAGCACCTGGTGGCATAGGGAAGGGGGAATGATGACTCTGTCCCCCCAAAAGCAAACACTCACTATGGATGGTCAGTTCCAGCTGGTGGGTTTTAAAGGGGTGGAATTCCTCTGAAACCTTGCCCAGTGGCCAACCCCGTAGGACCCATGATAATACCTGGGCAAGGACAGGGTCAGACTTGATGTGGGCTGCCACATCCGAGGCCGTTAGAGGAAGGTCGAGGAAGGTGATGGAGAGGACAGACAAGGATGGCACAGGAGTTGGATCAATGCCAGGAAGGGGGCAACAGCTAAGGGCTTCAGCATGCCCCAGCTGTTTGCCAGGATGGTAGAGTGTTAGCGTTCTAAATACCATGTATGAAATAAATCATTGTCCAAGGCAGATTCTTCCTTAAAGTTCCCATTTATTCATAACAGGCATGTTAGCACGGCTATGGAATTCCAGCTCTGATTTACATCCTGGAATTCCACCCAGTTGAAAGTTCATGATCTATCCCCACACCCACAAATCCATCACATGTTCCAATCATCATCTTCCATGCTGGCATTTACACCCCTCTGGTTCCGGTCAGGTGTCGAGGTGCGGAGACAAAAGATGACCTTGGCTTCTATAAAAGAATGTCAACAATCCATTCTACAATCCTACTCCTTTCTATTCCCCCCTCCCAACTACTACACTAATGAAACAGCATAGGAAATTATAAGAAAGTGTGGCAGGCCAAAGATCCTAAAAAGAACATAACTACAGGCCTGACATAGAGCAGCATATATGAATATGCTGCTAGGAACTCCGTCCAACGGGTCACGCAAGGAGAGAGAATGGAAGGGGTAGGTCGGTCACCGGCCAGAAGCCCAAGGAGAGGCTTGTGGTCAGTGAAGATCATGAAATGCCGACCGTAGAGGTAGTCGTGGAATGTTTTGATCCCGGACACAACAGCCAGAGCCTCTTTGTCAATATGGCTGTAGTTCCTCTCAGCTGAGGAGAGTGTCCGGGAGTAAAAAGTCATGGGGGCCTCGGAGCCATTGGGAAGGACATGGCTCAGAACGGCCCCAGACCAATAGGGAAGGTGTCACATGCCAACGTCAGCGGCAGCTTGTCACTATATTGGACTAAGACAGCCCCTGACATAAGCATGGCTTTGACAGCCGTGAATGCATGCGCTTCGCAGCTGCCCCAGTGCCAGGCTGCAGATCGGTCAAGCAACCGATGCAGCGGCTCGACTAGTGACGCCTTATGTGGCAAAAATGGGGCATAAAAGTTCAAGAGGCCCAGGGACACCTGTAGCCGCCTTGGAGGCGGGGGTAGGGCGTCCCTGATTGCAGCGACTTTAGAGGGAATGGGGTGGATGCCCTGGGCATCAATCAAGTAGCCCAGTAACTCTACCCATGGCACTGCAAAGGAGCATTTGCTGGGCTTTAGTTTCAAACCCGCGCCTCTGAAATGCTGGAGGACCTTCCTTAGTACTTCAGTGAGACCTGAGCGACTGCTAGCAGCGATCAGGACGTCATTGAAGTAGGGAACCACGCCTGGGAGCCCGTGGAGCAAGCTCACCATGAGGCTCTGGAAGATCCCTGGGGCAACAGAAACGCCGAATTGGAGGGGGCGACATCGGAAAGGCCCGCAGTGGGTGACGATGGTTTGGGCAGCTTCCGCCTCGTCATCCACCGGGAACTGCTGGTAGGCCTGCGCCATATCCAGTTTGGCAAATATGCAGCCCTGCCCCAAGGAATGGAGCAGGTGCTGCACCATAGGGACTGGATAGGGGTTTGCTTGGAGGCCGAGGTTGATGGTGGACTTGTAGTCGACACAGATCCTGATGGACCCATCAGCCTTGACAGGGACCACTATGGGGGTCTCCCATTTAGAGTGGTCGATGGGTTCCAGGACGCCCTGCGCCAGTTTGTCCAGTTCAGCATCTACCTTCGGCCGTAAGGCAAAGGGCACCCTACGAGCCTTCAGCCTAATAGGTGCAACCTGGGGGTCTAAATTTAAAGAGAGAGGGGTCACTTTGTACTCCCCCAGCTTACCATTGAAAACGTCTGCAAACTCCGCGATGACGTCTTCAATGGAAGAGGAGGCAGAGGAGGTTTGGTGCACCCCCAAGACAGACAGGCCAAGGAAGGGGAACCTGTCCAGCCCCTGCAAGGCAGGTAGGGGCTTTTCCACCACCAGAATGGGCAGAGAACTGTGGAAAGCCCCACAATCCACCCACACTGAATGGCAGCCCAGGGTGGGAATTTGAGTCCCCTGGTAGTCCCTGAGATTGGTGTCCAGTGGGGACAGCTGGTCGCGTCTGATGGCAGGGCACAGTGAGAGAAGGTGGCCCAGGACAGGAGGGAACAGGAGGAGCCGGAGTCGACTTCCATAATGCAGGGCATCCCTTCCAGCAGCAGGGAGATGGAAATTTTCTTTGAGTCAGCCGTCGCCTTGCTGACCGACTCTGCAGGGGTGTCCAGTGGGTTGCGAATGACAGTAAAACAGTTGTCCTTCTGACGCTGCTGACAGCAGGGTGGTTGGAGGTGCAACTGCGCCTGCTTGTGGAAGACTGCAGCTGGGTGTCCGTCTGCTGGGCGGCTGGCAGGGTCGTGCAGCAGACCTGCGCCAACTGCCCCTTCTTAGCACACATGTGACAGATGGTGGCTTTGAAGGGGCATGTGGAGTGGGCATGGTTGCCCCCGCAACCCAGGCAGGCGGAGGAAGCAAGGCGGCTGGCCAGCTGAGGCAGTTGGCACCACGGCAGAGCCCTCAGGTGGTCCACCTGGTCGACATCCAGCTCATCGAGGGGCACTAGTTCGTCAATTAAGCAGGCACGATTGGGCGGAGGTGGCAGTTGGGTCTGTACATTTCAGCCATGGACTGCTCGGACAGTTCAGTGGCCCTGGACTCCTCCACCGCTTGCTGAAGTGCAATTTTGGCCCCGGCCAGCAAATGCTGCTTCAGGCAGAGGTCTCGCCTGCCACACACAAACTGCTCCACTAGCGAGTCGTCAAGATTGATGAACTCGCACTGGATCACCGCTGTTCTCAGGGACTGGAGGAAGTGGCTGACCGATTCAGTCTCCTTTTGGACACATTGCCGAAATGCGTAGTGGCGGGTGATCCGTGATGGTGTTGACGTGTAGTGGTTCTTCAACTTTGTGATCAGCGTGTCCCAATCGAAGGCATGGACTGGCAAGGGTGAGAGCCCTGGCAGAATTAAACATAGTGGGACCACAGCAACTCAAAAAGATGCTGCACTTGCGGTCTGAAGGCAGTTCACGGTTTCTGTTCTCGATCAAAAAACACTCGAAACACTCCAGGAATACGGCCCACGACTTGCCGGTGGTTCCGAAGGGAGCGAAGGAAGGCACCGACACCATGGTTGAGTTGAGTGAGGGAAGGGCGAACAAAGAAAAAAAATCTTTTCCTAGTCTCGTAGACTGAAGGAATAACTTCGCTCGCTTCCTCTCTTGGTGGCTGTTCAGTGGGGCCGTCAGGATCACACCTTCATCGCCAGTTTAGAAGATTGGCCGAAGAGATGAGGCAGGACATGTCTGAGGCGATTGAACAGTGTTTATTGCAACTAGGATAACAACAAGGACTATGTACAGGCAGATTCAGCACCTTCCCTGCTTGACAGCTATTTATACGGAGCTGTCAAGCAGGGTAGCCAATAGGAGTGACCTAGGCAGCCCGAGTTTAGCCAAGCCACGTCTTAGTCAATCAGATGCGGCTTGGCTGTTGCCGGCTGCCAGGTCGTAAATCAAGGCTATAACATGGAAGCCCCCCGTTCAATTCTGCAGTTGACCGGAAGTCCGGTTTCCCCACCATAGAGTCTCCTCCTAGCAAGGCATCCTTTTTCCTCTACCTATTCTAACTGAAAGTCCCATCAATTGCGGAGCTGAGAGGCAAGAGAGAGCCACAGCAGAGGGATGAACGAGCCACATGTGGCTCCAGAGCTGCAGGTTGCCGACCCCTGGCTTAGCCCTATTATAAGAATTAGGTTTGTAAATGCAGATGCTTTTTCATCTACTAAAGGTTAATGTCTCAACCTGGCCCACTTTGGCTGATATAATCACTGTTACCAATATAATAATAGATGGATAGAATGAACATAGAGAGAGAGAGAGAGAGAGAGAGAGAGAGAGAGAGAGAGAGAGAGAGAGAGAGAGAGAGAGAGAGAGAGAGAGAGAGAGAGAGAGAGAGAGAGAACATAATACTATCCTTTTTTAAAAAAAAAAGTCACTGCATTCTTTGGTAATTTTAATATACTTTCAATGCTATGCCATTCTGTATTTTTCCAAAAATAATTTACTGACTGAACTTCTATTTGGCAAATTTTCCCAGCATGCCTCAACTTGTGGGCCACTTAGCAATGTAGACACTACAAGATGCTTCAACTCACTAAAACCTATGGGCCGACAAGTTGATACCTTCCCCATTTATCACTTCTTTACCTTCCATTTCCTTTTTTCTGCTTTTTCTTAGCAGGATAAAATTGATCACGGAGTGCAAAACGGCACTAGCGACCTAATACATTCTGATGGGTGTCATAAGCGATTTCCCCTTGTGATGTAACCCCTAGCAACGAAGGAAATGAAAACATCGGGGGGGGGGGACATTATTTGAGAGAAGTATTTGTTGTCCAAAATGGACGTATGAAAATCGACCTTTGCTAAGGTTACCATGTCAACGTAATAGGAACAGGGACCTGAGGAAGCTATTTCCAAGAACCTTGGCTTAATTTTATTGTATTTTTAGTAACCTGATTTATACAATGAATTTCATTTGGCTGCACTTCAAGTTCACCAAAGCCATTGGACAGACCACAGGTCAATTAAATGGAACATGATTTCAGATGCAATTAGACAGCCGTTTCAGTAAAGGAGTACAATCTTAACTCGTCTCTGGAGACGAGCAACTGAATATTATGGGACAGTGATGGCTAACCTTTTTGTCATCGTGTGCCGAAAGCACATGTGCCTGCACCAGTGGTGGGTTGGAGGTGGTACGCCCTAGTACGGGTATACCAGAGCCTGCCTGGAGCATTGGATACCGTTCTGGTACAGTGCTCCAGAGAGCCCACCCGCCCGCCCGAGCTCCTTACCGGTCTTTTAAGTCTTCAGTGCTTCTGTGCACGGCATGTACAGCGCCTGCACGATGCAGCTGGAGCATCGTGGAGGCTTACGGAGGCTCACGGAAGCGGTAAGATGCATGCTCATGCTTCGCGTGTCCATGTGGACGATGCCAGGCCCATTCCAACCATACCGGTTGGAACAGGATCTGGAACCCATCACTGGCCTGCATCCATAATTCAATGCACTTGTGACCCCCACCCCCACGTGCCCCACCCCCTGCACATACACACATAACACTCCCCCCTTGCAAATGTGCACATGATACCCCCACGTGCCCCCATTCCCCCACGCATGCACTTGTGACACTCCCATGCCCCTGCAGCCTCCTAGGAGCAAAAAGAGGCCATGGAGGGCCATGCCCCACCCCCATGTCCCATTTGGGCCTAGTAAGCCTCCCTGCAGTCTCCTGGGAGCAAAAATGGGCTGTAGGGCCCTGCCCCACACCACATGGCCCCCGCATGCATGTGCATCAGTGGTGGGTTGCTACTGGTTCTTACCAGTTCAGGCGAACTGGTAGTGGAAATTATGACCAGGTCACCGAACTGATATGGATGGCAGGCTGGCCATGCCCCCCAAACTAGTCATCCATGCTATTGCTGGCATATTTTTTTAGTCATTTTATAATGGTTTGTGCATGCACAGAACAATTTACAGGCAAATGTGCATATGCAAGCAGCGCATGGCATGCGTGCACATGAAGTGAACTGGCAGTAACGCCGGCAGCAACCCCTGGTGTGCACCCCTGGTGCATGCACATGTGTCTCCTGTTTCATGCATGCCAAGGGTTTGCCATCACGGTTCTAGGACAATGAAACATTTTATTTCTCTATCCGAACAAAATCTACTTAATACAATACCTTTGAATAAACATGTGTGGTTAAAGCATCTGATTTGCATATGTGTTGTCTTGGAGAGACTTAAAATTGAATTTCGTTGCATTAGCCTCAACGATTCCAATATGTAAATGCTTCTCTTCAAGGCAGAAACTGTTGAATGATTTAAATCTGGAGGGAGCTTGAAATACATATAATCGGGTTTTTTTTAAAATTCATCATATTGTGTCGTATTGCATTGTACTTGTTTTAGTGTATTATCTGCCACATTTTTTTTACTTCCCTGATTTTTATTCTTTCTCGCTCTCAAATGTTGAAGAGTGGCCTTATTGAAATAGTCAAAGATTTATTTTTTGTATATAAAAAAAAGAACCCACACGATAACAATGGCAAACTGATATCATTGAGTTAAAGCCATTTAAGCTCTATATTCCTTTAAATAATTGGCTCTCCCTTCCCTCTGAAAACTGCCGTTCTCCTTAGAAATAAGGAAACAAAAAGAAATATGGACTAGAAGCTCTCCAAGGTTCCTTCTGGCTCTATTCTGATTAACTGACTATTTGGTTCAAACAGCACCCAATGACAGTCACTGGTCTGAAATGGTATAGGTCTGGGATGGCCAGTGGTGGGTTTCAAATTTTTTTAAAACCTCTTCTGTAGGTGTGGCATGCTTTGTGGGAGTGGCTTGCTGGCCATGTGACTGGGTGGGAGTGGCTTGCCACCCATGTGACTGGGTGGGCATGGACAACTTGAAAAATGTGGTGAAACTCACTTAACAACACTCTTGCTTAGCAACAAAATGTTGGCCCAGAAACTCTGGCATTTGAAGCACGCAAGTCTTAAAGCTGTCAAGTTACAAGACCCTTGCACCACTAACCCTTTAGAAAAAAAACCCAGGGGTGTTTAAGCTTGACAGCCTTAAGACTTGTGGACTTCAACTCCCAGAATTCCTCCTCCAGTCATGTTGGCTCAGGAACTCTGGCATTGAAGTGTGCAAGTCTTAAAGCTGTCAAGTTACAAGACCCTTGCCCCTAGCCCTTTAGAGAGAAAACAAACCCAGGGGTGTTCAAACTTGACAGCTTTAAGACTTGTGGAATTCTTCCTCTCGCTCTTCATCTTGATGATGTGCGGATGGGTGGGGGGAGGGAGATGGAACCGGTTCGAAACGGCACTGTGGAACCTCTTCTATAGAAGAGGATAGAACTGGCAGGAACCCACCCCTGGTGATGGCAAACCTATGGCACGTGGAGCCTTCTTTGCAGACATGCAAGGCATCGCCCAGCTCAGCGCCACCGCACATTCATGCATGCCTCCCGTTGGCCAGCTAATTTTCAGGTCACTGCCACGCATCCTCTCCCGTGCCCCATTTTTGGTTTCAGGAGGCTTCAGGGAAGCCTGCTAGGCCCAAAATGGGGTGCAACAGGGGTGCGGTCCCCTCTCCTGTGGCCTGTTTTTTGTCCCAGGAGGCTTCAGGGAGGCCTGCTAGGCCCAAAATGGGGCACAGGGGGTTGCACACATGTGCGGGGTTGGGGGAGTGCGAGGGGTGTTGTGCGTGCATGCCAAGGGGGGCAGGGCACATTGCATTATGGGTATGGGCATACGCACATGTGCTATTGCATGCATATGTGCGATTTCACCACACAAGGAAGCAAAGGTTAGCCATCACTGGTGTAGGTTCTCCTGCTTGAGCAGGGGGATGGACTAGAAGACCTCCCAGGTGCCTTCCAGCTCATTCTATCCTATTTAACATCCACATGGACGTTCCTTCTCATGCATAAACCCAGAGAGTTTTTCCCCACCTATTTCTGCTGAATGAATGCAGATTTTCTGCTCTGGCAACTTATCAGTCAGCAAACTGCTTTGTTCCTTGCCATTAATTGTGGCTGAAAAGAACAATTCATTTTCTTTCAGGGGCTGATTATCCAAAGAGAGGAAAGAGCAGAGGTCCCCACAGTCCCAGCAATTGTGAGTTAATTTGTTTGTGTGTGAGCAGTCACACCTGCACACATGCCTAGAGTTGTATCCCTGCGCAGACCCTTTCATAGAATTCTTTATTGGCCAAGTGGGATTGGACACACATGGGATTTGTCTTCAAATTCCATGTGCTCTCAGTGTACATAAAGGATATGTGATAAGTCATGATCATAGTCATGATAGATAGATAGGTAGATAGATAGATAGATAGATAAATAGATAGATAGATAGATAGATAGATAGATAGATAGATAGATAGATAGATAGACAGACAGACAGACACACAGAGAAAGAAAGAAAGAAAGAAAGAAAGAAAGAAAGAAAGAAAGAAAGAAAGAAAGAAAGAAAGAAGAAAGAAAGGAGTCTGTGATGGAATCTGTGCTTCTAAAGTTAGGAAAGGTTGCAATGACTTGTGTGGTTAAAAGAGGATAGCGGAACAACTGAGAAGAAATACTGGTAGTTGCTAAATTTTCATTGCCCAAAATTTTTGTTGTTAAGCTTGACATTTGTGATGCGAGCTTTGCCCCGTTGTGCAACTTTTCTTGCCGCCGGTGTTAAGTGAATCACTGCCATTGTTAAGTTAGTAGAATAGGTTCTTAAGTGAATCTGACTTCTCCTTTGATCTTGCTCGGCTGCAGCCCAGAATCAGCTGACCCCAGGATGCTGCAAACATCATAACAAAAACATCATGTGACCATGGGGATGGTGCAATGATCATAAGTGTGCAAAAAGGTCATAAGACACTTTTTTAAATGAACTGTTATAAGTCGAGAACTTCCTGGAAAATGTTGAATTACAACAGGATTGCATTATCTGAATCCTTTCAATTCATTAAATTGCTCATCATTAGCTACACATTTCCAGTTGCAATGGATGGCTATGAAAGTTGGACCATAAGGAAGGCTGAGCATCAAAGAATGGAGGCCTTTGAACTCTGGTGCTGGAGAAGACTCCTGTGAGTCCCTTGGACTGCAAGGCCATCCAACCGGACAGTCCTAGAGGAGATCAACCCTGTGTGCTCTTTAGAAGGCCAGATCCTGAAGAGGAAACTCAAAGACTTTGGCCACCTAAGGAAAAGGAAGGACTCCCTGGAGAAGAGCCTAATGCTAGGAACATTGAGGGCAAAAGAAGAAGGGGACAACAGAGAAGGAGGTGGCTGGATGGAGTCACTGAAGCAGTCGGTGTGAGCTTAAATGGACTCCAGAGGATGGTTGTGGACAGGAAGGCCTGGAGGAACATTGTCCATGGGGTCACGATGGGCCGGACATGACTTCATAACTAACAACAACAAGCTACACTTTTATTTATTAATTTAATTGACAGGTATTATATGTTTTACATTAATTATTTGGTCAGATATGGTCCATGTAGGGAGTAGCCAGTTTTACCTAGGAGAGCAAAATTCAGTTTTGTTGAGTGGTTTTGGCTTGCGATGTTAAATACAGTACCCTCTTGTTGCAATTAATCAGCATAAGGGTTTGCATGGAGACATTTTGAATGCTCCAATTATATAGCTCCCCAAAGAACAGTTATCTAGTATTTTCCATTTGTATTTCTTAATCAAACCGAAAGGCAGCAAACCTTACATTTTGCCTGAATTCTGTGGTGCAATTTTCTAAGGAAGAAGTGTCTCTCTGTGTGTGCATGCATGCAGACTGATGACAGAGAGATGCAGAGATAGAAACAGAAACAGAGAGAGAGAGAGAGAGAGAGATGATAGATTGGCAGATAGATAGATGATAGATGATAGATAGATAGATAGATAGATAGATAGATAGATAGATAGATAGATAGATGATAGATAGATAGATAGATAGATAGATATAGATAGATAGATAGACAGACAGATGATAGATAGATAGATAGATAGATAGATAGATAGATAGATAGATAGATAGATAAACAGACGGACAGACACTGTAGATCCCTCTTAGATGTGTGTGTGTAGATAATGAAGCAAGATAGACAGACAGACAGACAGACAGACAGATACTGTAGATCCCTCTTAGGTGTGTGTGTAGATAATGAAGCAAGATAGATAGATAGATAGATGATAGATAGATAGATAGATAGATAGATAGATAGATAGATAGATAGATAGATAGATAGATAGATAGATAGATAGATACTGTAGAACCCTCTTAGGTGTGTGTGTGTAGATAATGAAGCAAGATAGATAGATAGAAGATAGATAGATAGACAGACAGACAGACAGACAGACAAACAGACAGACAGAGGTAGATAAGAGAGACAGAGACGGAGACACACAGAGATACTGTAGATCCCTCTTAAGTGTGTGTGTGTAGATAATGAAGCAAGATAGATGATAGATAGATAGATAGATAGATAGATAGATAGATAGATAGATAGATAGATAGATGATAGATAGATAGATAGACCGACAGACAGACAGACAGACAGACGTAGATAAGAGAGAGAGACACACACAGAAAGAGACTAGATATACTGTAGACATATATTAGAAAATTGCCCTGCAGAATTCAAACAAGGTATAAGGTTTGTAAGAAAATTCAGACAAAATGTAAGGTAGCTGTTGAGTTTTATCCTGTTTTATGACCTTTCTTGCCAGTTGTTAAATGAACCACTATAGATGTTAAGTTAATCACACAGTTGTTAAGTGAATCTGGCTTTCCCATTGACTTTGCTCGTCTGAAGGTCGCAAAAGGGGATCACGTGACCCCGGGACCCTGCAACCGTTGTAAATCTGTGCCAGTTGCCAAGCGTCTAAATTTTGATCACATGACCGTGAGGATATTACTATGGTTGTAAGTGTGAAAAAGTACTTTTTTCCCGGTGCTGTTGTAGCTTCAAATGGTCAATAAACAAACAGTGGTAAGTTAAGCAATATATACAAAATGTATACAAAACTGTGTATATTATATATGGAAAGGATCTGACCAAGTGGAGGTTAAGCAAAATAACATAGCATTTGCTTTTAATTATGCTGAACTATCTGATAACCCAGCATTGCCCGTGTATTTATTTATAGGGGGGAAATGTCCGGACTAAACGTAATTTCTAATGTTAGATTTTCCCCCTTGTAGAGTACTATGAAGCCGTTACCATGCCAAGTCCACTGCACTGTACAGTAGAAGCCATTTAAGGCACAACAGGCTGTATCTTAACAGAACACACACTCTGAAGGGTACTAGGGGTGTCTTACCCCCACAGTATTTGTTTCCAGAGAGTAAGTCATCTGTGTACCAAGTTTAGTTGAAATTGCTCGAGGCGTTCCAGAGTTATGCTGGAACACACACGCACAAACACACACACTTATATAGATAGTTGAAGAGTTGTTAAGAAAAAAATGATATTAAAAAGGCACAAGAAATGCAGTCACACAGAAATACCTGCATTTCTCAAACTGATGCCGAGACCGAATGTTTCAAAATAAAGAAAAGGAAAAGAGAGAAGTCAAATTTGTCAGAGTTGTTCCTTTTCTTTTTATAGAAAGATATATCACTCAGCAATTCCCTGCCAAGAAAGGAAAGCTCAAATCTTCAAAGCCAAATTTAGCTTCCTTACAATGAATTCCATTTCACTAAAGTGCCCGATTAGCGTAGATAATGCTTAAGGAGTTGAATGCTTTGTGAGGGGTTTATTGTACACTTCATAAGCCGTTTCTGCCACTTATTGTGTTTATACTGTTAAGATAAAGAAGCGCGGTTAGAAACCTTTACAGTTTTGGTTACCTAGAGAAAAATCACAATTGAAGTGTTGGGAAGTAGATTGTATTCTTGGGGTTATTTATGTTTTCAGGAGAATAGAAAAGAAACAGCAAAGAGACCATTTAGTTAGGTTTTAGGTCAATATCCAAATGGAAGACAACTAAATTACTCATCTCTGGCGTCTCCCAAAGTCTCTTGCGTGCAATTGGAATAAATGGTTGACTATGGATCTCTTAATATTAATATCAAGGGCTAATCTCTCTGAGCAGCATGTTGGCCTAGAGATGGAGCTCTAGCCTCACAATCAGGAGGTTGTGAGTTTGATCCTAAGTAGCCGCAGATATTTCTCTCTTCCTGTTTGGCACAAAGGAAAATGTCTGCTGTGAGCCCTGTGTAGGCATCAGGAAGGGCAGTCAGCCAGCAGATGCTTAGCTCCATTCAGTCACCCTGACTCCACCCCAGTGCAAGGGATTTCAGGGCCATTAAAATAAAAAAAAGAGCTATTCTCTCCCTCCCTCCCCCCTCTCTCTCTGAATCACAATGATGTAGGATTAAGGAGATGGGTTTATAGGAACATAGAAGGCTGGAAGCTCATAATAATAGCTGCTCAATCTTTGAGCTAAAATGCATACATGCGTAGAAAGTACACATACTTGGATATGTGGGAGCAGGAGTTTGGAGAGCAGGTTTCATTTATGGTCATGCTTCTTCTAGTCAATTAGGTCTATTCAGAAGGCCTAAATCTGATTTTACGCGTATTTATATTTCTTTTGCAACATAGAAAACAAAAGCTATAACGGTACTGAATGTTCCTCAGTAAGACTCCAAATTGCAAAGCTTAAATGTTTTATAGTTTTTTTTATAGCTCCTTTGACAGATGAAAAAAGAATAGGAGATACTTTGAAAGTATCTGAGAGGGATGTCTATGGAGATTCTCAACCATCCAGGTCAGGGTTGTCCCAAAGGTGCTTTTTTCCAGAGGCAACTGGTCTTTCTGGTTTTTCTTTGAAGACGTTTCGCTTCTCATCCAAGAAGCTTCTTCGGCTGAATAAACCACTAAATGAACGGTTGTAAGTCGAGGACTACCTGTCTAGAGCATAACTGGCTTTGCCTTCCTGGCCCCAAGAATAGAATATGCGGAAACAATTACAGAGGCTTGATAGAGCTTGATGCAGCCTAAATGTCTATGGAGATTCTCAGCCATCCAGGTCACGGTTGTCCCGAAGGTGCTTTTTTCAAGAGGCAATGAGACTTCCTGGTTTTTCTTTGAAGATGTTTCATTTCTCATCCAAGAAGCTTCTTCAGCTCTTCAGAGTCATGTCTTCAAACCAAAACCAAGAAAGCCTCTTGAAAAAGCACCTTTGGGATGTCCAAGTGTATATATTTTTTTAACGATCTGGAAAGACTGTACTCACTCAAGTGAACTTGCCCTTGAGTTGAATGATACCCGAATCTTAAACCAAATTGCATTCGTGGGGCAGCTTTGTTAGCACAGATACCCTGGAGAAGTTGAAGAAGCTTCTTGGATGAGAGGCAAAAGCCTTCAAAGAAAAAACCAGAATGTCCAGTTACCTCTTGAAAAAAGCATCTTTTGGATATCTGAGATGGAGTTGCATTCATGTTCAGGATGCCCTCACAATACCACTTTATAAGGCTTTGGAAAGGCCACACTTGGAATACTGCAGTTTTGATTACCACAATGTAGGAAAGATGCAGAGACTCTAGAAAGAGTGCAGAGAAGAGCAGCCAAGATGATTAGGGGGCTGGAGGCTAAAACATATAAAGAACGGTTGTAGGAACTGGGTATGTCTAGTTTAATGAAAAGAAGGACTAGGGGAGACATGATAGCAGTGTTCCAATATCTCAGGGGTTGCCACAAAGAAGAAGGAGTCAAGCTATTCTCCAAGGCACCTGAGGGCAGAACAAGAAGCAATGGATGGAAACTAAAGGAGAGAAGCAACTTAGAACTGAGGAGAAATTTCCTGACAGTTAGAACAATTAACCAGTGGAACAGTTTGCCTCCAGAAGTTGTGAATGCTCCAACACTGGAAGTCTTTAAGAAGATCTTGAATAGCCATTTGTCTGAAACGGTATAGGGTTTCCTGACTAATCAGGGGGTTGGACTAGAAGACCATCAGGGTCCCTTCCAACTCTGTTATTCCATTCCATTCTATTCTATTCATCCCTGGTTTTCAGCTAATGAATACTGCATTAGAAAACTGTCTAAGGACAGGGGTCCCTAAGCCCCAGGCCCTGGTCTACTGCCAGGCCAAAAGCAACTTACAACCAGATTTGCACAAGTCAAGTTGTGCGTACATGCGTGTGTGCATCGGCCTGCCCCTCCCACAAGTTGAGTGGCATGCGCACATGTGTATGTTGGCCCATCACTCACATGGCCCAGTTCCCCTGCCCCCTCCCTCAGGCTGCCAAATCAGAAAGGCTGGAAACTGCGGCTCTAGGAGTATAAATGGTGCCTTGGTGAAGGTGTTACAATATGAATGGCTCCATCCAGGTTCAAATCTACTTCTTCCTTGGAAAGTGACTTATCCGCAACTCGACTCACTGAATAGAAAGGTAATTAATAAATAAGCAGCAAAGTGCGAGCAAACACCTTTAACGTAGGCATACATTGCTGAAGGATGCAACAGAAACTTCGCATGGTATGCAGACTCATTTCTTTTAATCTTGCTGTTTGTGATAATGAGTTTCAAAATCAATATTCAAAAGTCTTATTAGCCAAGACAGGTGTGAACGTGCTTTGGAAACAGTTCTCAAGCATTTTGCACACCCAGAGGGAGAGGAACCTTAATTCCTTCACGTTGAATTTTCCATCCAATCATAGTCTAAGGCTCTCTTTCCATTTTGCATTTGTGGTCATTGTTTCTGCTGAATTCCTTGCACTCTTATCTATCTATCTATCTATCTATCTATCTATCTATCTATCTATCTATCTATCTATCTATCTATCTATCT
Source organism: Natrix helvetica (assembly GCF_964273705.1). Lineage (NCBI taxonomy): Eukaryota > Metazoa > Chordata > Lepidosauria > Squamata > Natricidae > Natrix > Natrix helvetica. The sequence continues at coordinate 71,990,998 of NC_138558.1, read as the reverse complement.
ATCTATCTATCATCTATATCATCTATCTATCTATCTATCTATCTATCTATCTATCTATCTATCTATCTATCTATCTATCTATCTATCTATCTATCTATCTACCATCTGTCTGTTCGCAACGTCTTGGCCTCTATCTCGCACTTTGCTTCAATCTAGGAAGAAAAAAAATTCTGAAGATTCAGCATTCCCCCCCCCCCCCCCGGTGTATTTTATAAAGGCCAACAAATGACACTTCACTTGAAACAAGTGAATTTAGTTAAATGTCACCCTAACTGAAGTTTTCGGGAATGATATGATAAATAAATAAATAAGTAAGCCAGGAAGTAAGTAAGTAAATAAATAAAATCTGAGGCATTTTGACATCTGCACATCTCTTTGATTTTTATATTGTGGATCTTTGTTGTATCTCTTATGGATGCAAATGTTTTGTTATGTTTCATAATCAAACTTAGCACTTGCATCCTGCCAATTCTTAGAGTTAATCCTATATCTTTTCAACTGAAATTTAAATCCGCTAATTTGGCTTTTTGTGTGATGTACATTGGAGTGTATTGTGAAGATACACACTCTGCCCATGGAGTCATGTCCTTTCCAGATGCAGATTTGTGGTTTTTTAAAAAAAATCTTAGGTTTTAAAAGTCGGTCTTGAACAGATGGCAAAAGCCTGGATGAAATTAATATGTGCACTAGACTGAAATGAGATAGACTGCCAATAATTCTCCCTTTGTTTGCATTTCCACAGCGATCTGTATCAACCTGACTTAATTGACTATAAATGTGAACAATGTCAAGGAACGGAAGGAAGGAAATCTCTAAAAGAGATTTTTTTAAAAAAAAAATATTACAATGCAGAGCATAAGTTTTAGCGCCATGGGGAGCTTCAAAGGAGTGGTTTTAAGGCATTCGTTTTTCAGAGGCAAGTCTATTGAACCAGCCTTTCCACTCAAATCTTTCAATTGGATCTCTGTAGCTGTTCAAAACGCTGAGCCTTTGAAGAAACTTTGGAGAGATTCAAACACAGAGGATACATTTAATGGAATACTCCCCCCACCCAAATCTTTGTGCCTCTTGCAGCTTTCTTCATATAGATGGGCAAATCAATGCTCACCTCTGTTTCGTAAAAGTGTTGCATATATAGCAGCAACACATGGATTCTGTACAGACATCTCACGGAGCTGGCAGCAGAATCAGACAGTGAGTAGGTTGGGGAGGAACATGGGCCAGCCTTGTAGTCTGGAGAAGGCTCGATGAGGCAGAGAGGGGGCCAGGGCCATCTGGTAGTTACGTACTGCCTCTGGAGCCTCCAGAGTCTGATATCAGTGAGGCAGAAGAACAGTGTGAGCCTGTTCCCAGTGCACGCATGTGCAGAGCTGCCAGAAGGCAAGAACAGTTAAGACAAAAAGGGAGACTCAGGAATAAGGCTTGGAGATGATTGGCCCCTCCCATAAGACATAAAAGAGGAGCAAACGGACGTAAGCCATTGCAGGAAGCAATTAGTTCGTCCTTTTCGGTTCAAACTCTGAGAAGCTCTGTTTGACTCTGTGCTACGTTTGGTCTTGCAAAACTAATTGGCAATTAGATCTCTGGCAGCGTTTCAAGGGAGATAAAGGTGGGTGCTTATCACCATTACTCTGAAAGACTTTGGCAACTCGAGCAGACACCTGTCGGACTCTTTTACAGACTGTTTGTGAATCATTGTGGGCTGTGAATGAACATAATTCCCAGCCGTTTAAATAAAAAGAGGATTTTTGGGACTAAGTTTGTGATGTATGCTTTCTCAGGAAACCTAGATCAGAACAGAACATTGCACAAATAATGCCTATGTTAATTTCTGGGAGGGTTGTGGGATGCAAGTAAAACTAAAGGTGTGGGCAGCCATGGATGAATGTGTGGTTGTTTATTTTGCACCTGGTGATGTTATATTAGCCAGGAGACTACAACATTAATGCAGAGTAGCAGTTTGGCTACCTGTTTGCTAGGCCTGTTTAGTTCATATTTGCATGTTTCCCAAATGTCTACGGAGCAACGTGGTATATGCAGTATAATGCAGTGGGCCATGTGCAGATCTGGGAAAACAAAACAGCCACTTCATAAACACATGGCACAACATAGGAGAACAAGCTCATCAGGACTAGAGTCAGTTGTCCATCTGCAGTTGAAAGACACAGGCCACTCATTTGAAGACAGCAAAGTCCACATGTTAGACAGAGATGACCGCCAGTTTGAAAGAGGGTTCAGGGAAGCCATCTATGTCAAAATATAACATCTCTCTCTCAACAAAGGGGGAGGGATACAACATCATCTATCTCCAGTCTACAACACGGTCCTTTCAATAGTTCCAAGAAGGTTCCACACCCATTTGCACCACTCAGGCGATCCTGATGAACCAGATAAACTTCTAAGTGGCCTTAACAACTTGGTAAAAGAATGCAAATGACCAGTTGTCTGCAAGGAGTATAAATCCTTCCATTCCCCACCATCCAGTCAGAGCTGAAGATGCTTCTTTGATGAGAAGTGAAATGTCTTCAAAGCAAAATCAGACAGCCCAGTTGCCGCTTCAAAAAGCACTTTTGGGACATGCTTCCCAAAGTATCCACAGGAGGGCGAGCTAGTTCCACACCAGAAAGAAAGACAAGCAGTACCTATTTATCTAGTTGCATAGAATATGCTTTCAAACTGCTAAGTGGGCAGAAGCTGGGGTGAGTGACAGGAGTTCAACATGCCATGCAGTGTTAGGATTTGAACCGCTGGAGCAAAGGCCATCTGCAGCATCATTGAGACATGGCTAACTTGAAGGTGTGGTAGAGTTAGATTTCTCATTACACAAAATAAGTTTGTTTGTTTGTCAATGTGCAAGGAAACAAGTATGAAAATGCATGAAAAAATGGCACAAATAAACGGATATAAATAAGCAAAACATAGTCATAAACACATAAAAAGAGTACATATAAATGAGACAGTAGGACAGGGACAGTAGGCACGCTGGTGTGCTTATGCATGCCCCCTTAGGGACCTTAGGCCTGGTGTCCACATGGTTGAAATGTGGAAAGATAGGTTCACCTCTGTAAACATTGGTAAATGTAATTCATGAATGGAGATTAGTTGATTATTCGACATCTTTCGCAAACATTAGTATCAGGGGTGAGCTGCTCCAGGTTCGCCCAGGTTCGGACAATCCTCTAGCGAAGATTCTGTGTGGTTCGGCGAATCCACAAATCCCACTCCTGGCTGGCCCTGCCCACCCTGCCCCACCCCCTCCCTGGAGTCTCCACAAAGCCCGTTTTGGATGCCAGGTAAGTGCAGGGCCCGTGTGGAGGCTCGGGGAGGGCAAAAACCGGGCCTCTCGGAGGCTCCAGAAAGCCAGAAATGGGCCCATTTCTGGCCTCCGGGAAGCCTCTGGAGCCCGGAAGGCATTTCTTGCCCTCCCGGAGGCTTGAGGAAAACTTCTAAAGCCCGGGTAGGGTGAAAAACGGGCCTCCCGGAAGTTTCAGAAGGCTGGAAACATGCCCATATCCAGCCTCCAGAGAGCCTCCGGAGCCTGGGGAGGGAGAAAACATCCCCCCCTGCCATGGTGCAAGAGGCTGACTAGGCCAAGCCCATCATGGCCACACCCACCCAGCAACCGGACAGAGAACCTGTGGCTAAAATATTTGAAGCCCACCCCTGATTAGCATGGACTTTTAGATCCTGCCACCAGAAGTGAATTCTGAATCAACTTCATGAGAAATTAATCACTCTGTAAATTAGTACTGTATTTTTCAGAGTATAAGACGCACCGGAGTATAAGACGCGCCAAGGTTTTGAAGAGGCAAATTTTTAAAAAAGTTTTTGCACTCTGCAGACCTCCCAAAAATGGCCTGTTTTTCATGAATAGCCTTTAGGGGGCTTGGAGAGTGCTCCTGGGGCGTGTGGCAAAAATGAGCAAAAAACGGCCCATTTTTCACAAACACGGACCCATTTTTTATTTAAAAAACAGCATGAATAGCCTTTAGAAAGCTTATAGAGTGCTCCTGGGGGCTGGAGGGGAGGTTAAAATTGAGGAAAATTGAGGGTCATTTTTTGCTCATTTCTGCCCTCTCCAGCCCCCAGGAGCTGTCTAAAAGCTTCCTTAGAGGCTCTGCATGACCCTTTTTGGTGAAGGAGGCAGGGTTTCAGGAGGCAAAAAATGCTGCATTCAGTGTATAAGATGCACCCAGATTTTCAGCCTCTTTTTTGAGGGGAAAAAGGTGTGTCTTATAGTCCGAAAAATACGGTATGTTGTGCAAGTGGTCAACAGTAAGTTTTGGTGGGTTTTCATGTTTTCCAATTTTGAAGAAAATCACTTAGTATTAACTGGTCTTCTAGCCTGAAGAATTGTTGCACGTCCACCCAGATCCCACGGGCTTCTCAGAAAGCACTGAGCAGACATTATTATATCTTTTGAAAAATGATGTATTTCAGGAATCCAATATTCCCTTCAAGTGGCATCTAACAGAGGAAAGACATTGAGAAATCATAGATGAACTGTCCTTCGATCAGGGAAATGTGTCCTCTGTTGTGTATTATCTTATTGAAAGGTAAAGGTTCCCCTTGCACATATGTGCTAGTCGTTCCTGACTCTAGGGGGCGGTGCTCAACGCTGTTTCAAAGCTGAAGAACCAGCACTGTCCAAAGACATCTCTGTGGTCATGTGGCCGGCATGACTTAATGCCAAAGGCATGTGAATCACTGTTACCTTCCCATCAAAGGTGGTTCCTATTTTTCTACTTGTATTTTTACGTGCTTTCAAACTGCTAGGTTGACAGAAGCTGGGACAAGTAATGGGAGCTCACTCTGTTATGTGGTGCCAGGGATTCAAACCACCAAACCACCTTTCTGATTGACAAGCCCAGCGTCTTAGCCACTGAGCCACCGCTTCCTAAAAGTACAGTAGATCTCATTAAACTTGGTTGAGCTGATTATTTGAATAATACAGGATTAAGCAGAATATTAAAATTGGTGCAGTGGTTAGAATGCAGTTCTGCGGGCTACTTCTGCTGTCTGACGGCTGCCTGCAATTTGGCAGTTCAAATCTTACCAGGCTGAAGGTTGACTCAGCCTTTCCATCCTTCCAAGATGGGTAAAATGTGGACACAAATTGTTGGAGGCAATATGCTGACTCTGTAAACTGCTTAGACGGGGCTGTAAAGCACTGTAAAGCAGTATATAAGTCTAAGTGCTATAGCTAAATTTAATCCTCAGTCCATTGGTATAGCAATTTTTGGTTAGCCTACCAATAAGTGAACATTTTATTTTATATTCAAGATATGCTCACGCATCTGATGATATCCTCCTTCGGCCATCCAATTTGGAAGGCTCAATTTGGTCTGTGTGATTGGTGTAGCCCCTCCGATGGCAACCTCTGCAACCAAGACTAGAGGGATGGAAGTAGGTGAATTGTCAAACAATTTCGTAAAATGTAATTCCTGCCTTATGCATTCACCATTCTTCTCATTCCTTCTCAATCGGCTACACAATTATGGTCTAGACCAGTGTTTCTCAAACTTGGCGACTTTAAGTCCTGTGGACTTCAACTCCCAGAATTCCCCAGCCAGCTATGCTGGCTGGGGGATTCTGGGAGTTGAAGTCCACAGGACTTAAAGTCGCCAAGTTTGAGAAACACTGGTCTAGAATCTTGTAGAGGGTGAGAATGGGTATCACACCAGGGAGACAATGTAATTCACATCATTGTGACATTGGCCGGTCAAAGATTTTTTTGCGTTGTGTTGAGGCCGCAACTGCTGCTTCCAAGAACTAACTGGAAGAAATTAGAAAGAGGAATTGAATTTGCGTCGAAATTTCATCTGGTTACTGGAATTGCTGGTCAAGATTTCCAAGTGAAGCCTTAAAGTGGAATGCTTTATTATGTCCTTTAAACACCAACCTTTCTTGAAACCAGGTATTCCATGTACCCTGGGGTGAATTGGTCCCAACAAAACCCCTTTTATTAAACGAATGTGCATTCCTCTCATTCACATTCAGCAAAGGCCTGGCAAACACTCTTTCAAAGGAATAATTATGACTGCAGACCTTATCTATCTTGTAAAGCTGGCATGTAAATCTTTCCCAAACGAGGTGCTGTGCATGGAAAGATTGGGCACAGTATGAGATTCATGGACGGATCTTCAGAGTCCTGAATGAATCTAATGACCGAATGAATGAATTGTTTCCTGCAAAAGCCCCCTCCCCTTTCACTCCTCTTTTATTTCCCTATGGGAGGGGCCATCCACCATCCACCTGTGACTTTACTCCCAAGTCAACCCTGATTTCTTAGCTGTTCTTTTCTTCTGGCAGCTCTGCCCATGCGCACACTGGGAACAGACTCCAGCTGTTCCTCTGCCTCACTGCTGACTAGCTCCGTAGGCACCCGTTCACTGCTCATCCGAGCCTTCCCCAGCCTCCAGGACTGGCCCATGCTCCTCCCCAACCTCCTCACTGTCCGAGTCTGCTGCCAGCTCCGCTGACTGCTGGTGGGCCACAACAGTGGAAACCAACACCCTCATCTGCTTATTCTTGAAAACCTCATTGGCGATGGTACCTAGGCTCCTGCTTAGAGCAGCATTTGGGCTAGAAGATAACGGAGGTCCCTTCCAACCTATGACTCTATTTTCTATTCTCATTTTCCATTTTGTATTTTCCCTTTACACAAGAGGTCTCCCTGGAGGTCTTGAGCCCAAAGTGTGTAAAGGTGTGTGGGTATGTCTTTGTGAGATAGCCAGCATTTGACCAGGTAGGTTATTTAATAAGTGCATCACACTTAGCCAAAAATATAATTAGTGCAACATTGATTTGAGACAAAGAGACTAATAAGGAAGAATTAGTCAAAGGAAGAAACAAATTTCATTCATGACTAAATTCTTCCTTTCCTTTCCTCTTCTCTTCCCTTGTTCTTTTTTTTCTTTTCTTCCCTTCCTTTCCTCTTTTCTTCCTTTCCTTTCCTCCCTCTTTTTTCCTTTCCTTCCCTTCCCTTCTTCTTCCTTCCCTTCCCCCCTTCTTTTCTTTCTTCCTTTCCTTTCTGTATCAGTGCTTTGCAAACCACTAAAAGCACCTTATCAAAGAGGGACGCAGTAAAAAAAAAAAAGACAATATAAAAAATTGGTGGCCACAGCAGTAGGAAACTCTGCCCAACTTTTAATGTATGTTTTCGCAAAATTTTGAACACACAGTTTACCTGAGTTGATAGGTTTCATTGCATCGTTTCTTTGTCCATCCTACCTCTGCCGTTTATGAAAATAGTTTGAGATTATGCTTTGGGAATTTCACATATTTCCATCTTTCTTGTGCTCTGTCTTGATATTTTCCAGTTCTACTTAAAATAATTTCTGAGTGTTTAGAAATCAGCGTTAGGTATTGTAAGAGTAAACAGTCTAGAATCTGATAAGTGAGAGGCATAGAAATAGTTGGGCGAGGGGAGGCAAATCCATCAGCGGATTACCTGACTCACTTATTTTCTTCAACATGGGTTTAAACACGGTTTTTTAAAAAAAGTTCTCTAATTTTCTCCTGTACTGTTGACAAAAAACATTCCATTTCAAATGAGACAGATGGCAAAGAGATAAAACTTAATTCAGTAAAAGGTGCACTTGGCTATTTGAATCATCAGCTTTGATTTGTTGCAAAATTTTGCCAGAGGAAGGATGCAGCCAGACCAAATCAACCATGTTCGTTCATCTTCGAGCAAATATTAACTTGTGCAAAGTTAAATAGGAGACTAAGTGAAATTAAGATGGTTAAATTAGGAGTTACTCACAATCTTCTTGCTTACCTTACTTGAAAATGTCACAGAGTCAGCCTTGACCACTGATAATGGCCTGGGTGAGCCCTTGTAATTTTCCTGGCAATATTTTTTCAAGGTAGCTTTTCCTTGCCTTTGTTCTACAAAAGCCACAAAAGTTGTAACTGGAAGCCCCTCATTCAATTCTGGAGCCAACCAGAAGTCCGATTTACCCACCACAGAGTCTCCTAGCACAGCATCCTTTTTTCTCTCCTGACCGGAAGTCCAGTTACCCCACCATAGAGTCTCATTCTAGCATGGCCTCCTTTTTCCTCTACCTGTCCTAACCGAAAGCCCTATCAATTGTGGAGCCGAACGGCGACAGGGAGCCACAGCAGGGATGCCATGCTAGGAGGAGACTCTATGGTGGGGGAACCGACTTCCAGTCAGCAGAGGAAAAAGGACGCTGTGCTAGGAGGAGACTCTATGATGGGGGAACCGGACTTCTGGTTGACTCCAGAATTGAACAGCAGGCTTCCGGTTAGGACCTTTATGCGTCTTTGTAGTGTTTAAGGTTGCTGACCCCTGGCCTAGGAGAATCTCTATGGAGATTCTCAGTCATTCAGATCATGATTGTCCCAAAGGTGCTTTTTCAAGAGGCAACTGGATTTTCTTGTTTTTCTTTGAAGACATTTCACTTCTCATCCAAGAAGCTTCTGCAGCTCTGACTGGATGATGGGAAATGGAAGGATTTATATTCCTTGCAGACAGCTGGTCATTTGCATTCTTTCTGAGAGTCGTTGAGGCTACCTGGAAGTTTATCTGTATCCTCAGGGTCACCTGAGTGGTGCAAATAGGTGTGGAACCTTCTTGGAACTGCTGAAAGGACTTTGTTGTAGACTGGTGTTAGATGGTGTCGTATCCCTTTCCCTCTGTTGATAGAGAGCTGTTCGAGGACACAGATAAACCTCCAAGTGGCCTCAACAACTTTCTAAAAGGATGCAAATGACCAGCTGTCTGCAAGGAGTATAAATCCTTCCATTCCCCACCATCCAATCAGAGCTGAAGAAGCTTCTTGGATGAGAAGCAAAACATCTTCAAAGTAAAAGAAGAAAGTCAGGTGCCTCCTGGAAAAAGCACCCGTGGAACAGGTAAAGCCCTAAGTTTTTTTTTTTTTTATTTGTGCCAGATCCTGGCATTTTATAAAGCAGTCACACTATATTCTCAATTTCCTTTTTTCTGAAATTACTTGTTTGGTATCAGGCCCTTGAATGCTTCTATTATGAGTGTTTGTATTAGGGAAACTGTAACTCCAAAGGGGTTTATTTTAGGAATATTAGCAATGCTTTCCTGCAGCAACGCTAGTTTATCGATTTTTTCCCTCTGTGCCATTTTTCTTTTTGTTACAGATTCATTTTCAAGAGCATCTTCACGGTACAAATATCCACTGGATGATAAATCACATCTTAAAATCTATTAGCTTTTTTTTTTTTTTTTTTTAGCTTTTCATGATGACCCAAAAGCAGGAATTGAAATTCTTTATTGTTCTTTCTTATCACAGTTTAAGACTGGGGTAGGGATAGAATAGTAAACCTTTCCTGTGATCACTTTTTAAAAATCATTGCTTGTTTTATTAACTTGGACCATTACGATGGTAACATGTGAGTCTTATTACAGGTAGTATGAGCACAAGTGAGCCCAAAATCAATGTTTTAAGTGGAAATCTGTTAGGTGACTTTGTCCCATTTTATGCCACAGTTGTTAAGTGAATCACTGTATCAGAATTCCGACATACAAATTTCTCTTTAATTCTATTTCTATTTAGGAGCAGTGTTGGCACAGTGGTTAGAATGCAGTACTGCAGTCTACTTCTGCTGACTGCCGGCTGTCTACAATTTGGCAGTTCATCAGGCTCAAAGTTGACTCAGCCGTCCATCCTTCCGAGGTGGGTAAAAGGAGGACCCAGATTGTTGGGGGCAATGTGCTGACTCTGCAAACCTCTTAGAGAGGGCTGTAAAGCATTGTGACGCAGTGTATAAGTCTACAGTAAGCGCTATTGCTATTGATAAAGATGTGCTTTGCCAGTTTGGATGTCAATATTGGCGAAAAGGCTTCCATGGTGCGGGATCCAATCTGGGTTGGCTCAATTCAACTTTGCAGCTATTAAGATTGTTGGACGAGCAGGTACAAAAATAGCCGGGAAAGTGATTGAAGTCAAGGGAAATGGGCCCCTCATCAGTCAACAGAATTGCTGATTTACCACTAGCTTATCAAGAACTTAGGAGGTAAGGGCTTGGCAGCACAAGGAAATAACAGCCGATAACTTAATAGCTGGCCATCCATAGTCAAATCAACAATGAAAACGCCACACACAACCAAGCACCATATAAATACCACACACAGAATAGGCCAAAGCTATTCTGCTAGAGAGAAGTTCCGTGAAGATGGGCTCCAGCATGAGTTCGAAAACTTGGAAGACTAAAGACTAAATATATATATATATATATATATATATAGATAGATAGATAGATAGATAGATAGATAGATAGATAGATAGATAGATAGATGATAGATGATAGATGATAGATGATAGATAGATAGATATAGATATAGATATAGATATAGATATAGATGATATAGATGATATAGATGATATAGATGATATAGATATAGATATAGATATAGATATAGATATAGATATATATGCTGGTTTTGTTGTATTCGGGTCTTTTCCCGTGTAAGGTTGAGATCCCGTGTAAGGTTGAGATTGAGATACACGGGGAAAAACCCGAATACAACAAAACCAGCATACCTACACCCGTGAAAATCTACAAAAACATATATATATATATATATATAGATAGATAGATAGATAGATAGATAGATAGATAGATAGATAGATAGATAGATAGATAGATATAGATATAGATATAGATATAGATATAGATATAGATATAGATATAGATATAGATATAGATACGCCTTCATTCATGGCTTAAGGGGTCTTTTGTTTTGTCTTCTGGGGATTCAGGAGTCAAGAGTCGTTGAGGGTTGGTGAATGACCTTGATGGTCTGGAATGGAATGGATGAGTTTTCCCTTTTTTTAACACAAAGACCAGAAATGCATAGAAACAGGAAAACTAAGGGTAGAGGTTTTGTTATTGGGATGCTAAGAAACAGAACTAGGAGTGGTACGGTGGCCTACAGGTGGAGCTCTCACCTCACAATCAGGAGGCTGTGAGTTCAATCTTAGGTAGAGGCAGATATTTCTCTCTCTGGGCACACTGAGAATATATCTGCTGAACAAAACTCCGCATTGGCGACAGGAAAGGCATCTGGCCATTAAACACTGTGCTAGCTCCATTCAGTTGCCCAGACTCCACCCTGCAAGGGATTATGGGGTTATTAAATGATGATGATGATGATGAGAAGCAGAACTATAAATAGGCAGAGAGGCAGCGTACATTCTTCACACAGAATCTTGTTTTCAGAAAATGTATTTGTTTATGTGGTTTTTAAAGGAAAGAAACTAGAAGAACCAAGAGAAATAGAGGGGAGAAAATGCCATCTGACTAAAATCAGAAAATTACACTTCACCAGAACGGGATGCTAATTATTGGAGATGTTTCAAAAAAAAAACTTGCTGATCTTCTAACAAAGACACATAACTGATTTCAAACATTTCATCTGAGAGGGCTTAGAAATTTCCAGTATGAAACATTAAAAGCACTAAGGTTAAGTATTGTTCTGGAGAAACTTGAGGAAAAAAACATTGAAATAAATTTTCAAGCATATGTGTTGTAAAAGAAAAATCAAAGGCCAGCAGGCATGTGGCTAGGAGTCATTCAGTCAACTTTCTATAAATATCTTCCTTGGAAAAACTCCTAAGCCAAGACATTGAGGCATAACAACAGGACAAAACCTTTTATGACTAGCAACTGGATAAAAAATATTTTAATAAATAAAAATAATATTCCCCCTCCCCACAGGAAAAGAATAGGAAATTCTCATACCACATAGATAATCAATGGAACCCCAAAATATGTCTACTGTGGTCAATTTTAAAGTTAAAGATTCCCCTCACACATATGTGCTAGTCGTTCCTGACTCTAGGGGGCGGTGTTCATCTCTGTCTCAAAGCCCAAGAGCCAGTGCTGTCCGAAGACGTCCCTGTGGTCATGTGGCCGGCATGACTGAATGCCGAAGGAACACGGAACGCTGTTCCCTTCCCACCAAAGGTGGTTCCTATTTTTCTACTTGCATTTTTACGTGCTTTCAAAGTGCTAGGTTGGCAGAAGCTGGGACAAGTCACGGGAGCTCACTCCGTTACGTGGCGCCAGCGAACTGCCCAACTTTCTGATTGACAAGCTCAGAGTCTTAGCCACTGAGCCACCACGTCTCTTTCAATTTTGGTCAATTTTATCCTATCCTTAAATGATCTTGGTTTACAGGTCAAGCATTCAAGTATCCAAATTTATTTACAATAAATTATTCAGAGTGATTAAAATAGAAAGAAAATGCTCCCTTCCTCTAATTTTCTGCTTTCTAATTCAAGATAGGGATCTAAGAGAAAACAGCTAACATTTTTTTTTATTTACACACATTTACACACATTTACACAAACACACATCTTTCTGAGTTCATTCTTTAGTTTTTTCAGTTTTTAACAAATTTTATTAAGTGTCTATTAATTCCATTTCTTTGTGCTTAATAAACATCATGTTGTCTGGGTATTTAATTTGCTTAACAATACAGATTCCATTCCTACTCCCTTTTTTCCAACCACTTAGTAAACCTGAAGATTCAAACTTAGCAAACCAATTGCTATACAATACAGGCAAGCATCATTTGGGAAAGCTGCACAAAGTATATTATCATATATCAAGGATGATTTGGTATCCTATAAACTATGCCTAGATCTGCACTGCACTGCACTCTATCCTCCTCTCCTCTCCTCTCCTCTCCTCTCCTCTCCTCTCCTCCCCTCCCCTCCCCTCCATTCCATTCCATTCCATTCTTCTGCCTTCCCTTCCCTTCCCAGTCCAGTCCAGTCCAGTCTTCCATTCAGTGATGGGATTCAAAATTTTGTTACTATCAGTTCTGTGGGCGTGGCTTGGTGGGCATGGTGTGGCTTGGTGGGTGTGGCTTGGTAGGCGTGACAGGGAAGGTTACTGTAAAATCTCCATTCCCATCCCACTCCAGGGGAAGGTTACTGCAAAATCCCCCTTCCCTCCCGATCAGCTGGGGACTCGGGAGGCAGAGAATAGATGGGGCGGGGCCAGCCAGAGGTGGTATTTGCCGGTTCTCTGAACTACTCAAAATGTCCACTACCGGTTCTCGAGAACTGGTCAGAACCTGCTGAATACCACCTCTGCTTCCATTCCATTCCAGAGGAGAGGGTCTTCCCCTCCCTCACTGCACAATACTGGCCCAAAATTGTGTAGTTTCAGAGAGCTCTGCACCAGGATTTGATTAATAGTCTGTGAGTAGCTGAATGTGTCTTACAGCAAGTGCCATATGGTACATTATCACTTTCATTATCAACTGCATCTTAGTGACAAGTACAGTTCCTGACAAGCAGGGAATCATTTAATAGGAAAGAGGGAAGCCATAATTTGCAGAAGTAGGATTCACTTGATATCCTAGGGCACAGCGGCTGACTTTGGGGCAAAGTGTATAGTTTTGCTCACAACATTAACATATGCCACAACGGGGGGGGGACCCCAAATGTTGCTGTTATTCAAAGCAGCCCTTTTTTTTAAAAAAATATTTTTTTTATTTTTAAAACAAACAAAGACAAAAACAACACATACAAAAAGCTTTCCTCAATTTCGTCAAGCTTTTGTGCATCAGTTTTTACACTTAGAAATAAGATCACTGGTTGTCCATCAAACATAACTAAATACATCGCTATCATTGAGCATTATGTGTTCAGGTTACCATTAATATTCCTTCCTTTCAAACAAACCTTATTTCCTTAAATCCTTAATTATCTATTAAGTAACAATAAATCTTTATAAAATCACCTATCTCTATCTATTGGCCTTACAAAATAAAATAATTTTCCATCGACTTATGTTGTACATCATTACTTTCAATTATCCACAATGTCACCAATCATCCATAGAGTATACAATACTTATAGTGTGACATATTCAACTCCAGGAATAATTTCCCATTGTTAATCCAAGTAGTTATTGAATATTTCAAATAATGTATGCATCAATTATTCATTACATCATCATTAGTCCATTTAACATACAAAAATCTTTCCAGTATAACATGATCACTACTTACAATTATGCACAATGTTCAAATCATCCCACTCTTATACATTAGATTCATTATTGTCCTTTATATCATATGATCAAACACTCTATTTCATAGCAAAAAACTTTCATAGCAATGACTATGACTTTCTAGTAATACATAAAGAATTTCATTTTCAAGTTTTTTTGTCTAACCATTGGTAAAATAAATCCCATACTCTATAAAATTGCTCATCCTCTAGTTCTCTAATTTCAAATGCAAGTTTACTCATTTCAGCACATTCCATTATTTTCCGAACAGTTTCCTCCTGTGTTGTTATTTTCTCATTTTTCCAATTTTTTGCAAATACAATTCTAGCAGCTGTGAAGACATTTACAATCAAATATTTCAAGTCTTTGTTGTATGTTTCTGGTATGATTCCCAATAAAAAGAGTTCTGGTTTAAAGTCTATATGTTTATGTATCATTTTCTCCAACCACCTGTGGATTTTAGTCCAATATCTTTTAGCTTCAGTACAAATCCACCACATGTGGTAGTATGAGCCCGGCGTCTGATGACATTTCCAGCATTTTTCTGATTTGTTCTTAGACATTCTTGCTATTCTTGTTGGGGATAGGTGCCACCTGTACACCATCTTATACAAATTCTCTTTATATGCAGTTGCCATTGTCATTTTATAGTTTTGAGACCACAGTTTTTGCCATTTCTCTAAGTCAATCCCACGCTCAAAGTTTTCCCCCCAAGCTATCATAGATTTTTTAACTTGTTCTTCCTGTAGCTTCACCTCTAATAGGTAGCCATAAAGTTTTTAAATTACTTTTTCACCACTACCTGTTAAAATTTTATCTAATTCAGTCATTTTATCATAAAAACCCTCCATTTTTCTGTCTTCATTGTATCTAGAATGTATTTGCACATATGAATACCAATTAATTTCAATTCCTTCCTGTTTCAAGTCTTGAATGGATTTAAGTTCACCCTCTGTATTTAATAGTTCAGCATATCTAACTGTTTATTCCTTTTTGAGTATGAAAAAGCTTCAATGGTTGATATCCAGACTGGAATTTTTAAATAATGTAACCTCTTAACCTTCTCCCAGTTTAATAACAAAGCCTCTCTTATATAACGTCTTCTAAAATAACCGTGTGCTTTGGTTCCCTTATACCATAAAAATGCATGCCATCCCAACAGCAAGTCATGACCCTCTAAATTCAAAAGCCTAACATTTCTTAATGTTATCCATTCCTTAATCCACATCAGACTTGTTGCCTGATAATATAGTTCCCAGTCAGGTAAGCCCAGCTCTCCTCTTGTTTTAGCATCGTGCAACACTTTAAGTTTTATTCTTGCTCCCCCCCCCGCCATATAAATTTCAGCACCATTTTATTTAGATCTTCAAAATAGTCCTTCCCCAACTTAATTGGGATTGTCTGGAACAAGTATAAGATTCTAGGTAAAATGTTCATTTTAATTGTTGAAATTCTCCCAATCATTTATAATTATCAAGTCTGTTGCAATTTGTTGCTTCAATCTAAGATAGTTATCCTCTTTGAGAGTACTACATCTAGCTGTTAAAAAAATCCCCAAGTATTTGACCTTGTTCGTAACTTGCATCTCCAAAATTTCCACCAATTCTTCTTTTTGTTTTGATGGTATGTTCTTTGTCAAGATCTTTGTTTTATCTTTATTTATTTTCAAGCCTGCTACTTTTCCATACTCCTCAATTCTTTCTATCAATTTAAGTGCAGATTCAAGTGGCTCCTAAAGAATGAAAACTCAATCATCTGCAAATGTTTGCAACTTATATTCTTCTTTTTAATTGTCATTCCCTTTATTTCTTCCTCTTCTCTGATCCTTCCATTTAAAACTTCTAGCGTTAAGACAAAAAGTAGCGGTGATAATGGGCAGCCTTGTCTCTTACCTTTCTTTATTTCAATAGGATCTGTCAATTCTCCATTTATCATTATCTTAGCTGTTTGTTTGTGGTATGCCGTTTATATAGCTTGAATAAAATTCTTACCAAAGTTCATTTGTTCCATTTCTTGTATCATGAATCGCCAGAATCGAAAGCCTTCTGTGCATCACGAAGCATCAAGGCCATTTACTTTTCAGAATGAGCCTCATAGTATTCCAAGATATCCAAGGTTATTCTTATATTATCCTTAATTTGTCTCTTTTGTATATTTCTTATATTCTTTCTCTTTCTTATATTCTTTTTTACTTTAACTTTGACCCCCTTGCCTACTTCTTCTACTTATTTACTCTTTCTTGTTCTACGCTCTTTGTGATATCCCAGTGGTCATCTGGGGTATCTTTTTTCTTCCTTTTCTTGCTTCTTTTTTCCTCTTTCTTTCTTTTCCCCTATAGTCAATCTTAATTGGATCAAGTTATGAAAAGAAAGAGAGAATAAAATCAGGAAGATGAGTAGAAAGACAACACCAGTGGGCTCTGCAACAACGATCCCTGCCTCCTCTCCAGCAGGAGGACAAAGATCAATACAGATGGTGATTCAACAGGAAAAAGGGAAGGCTACATCATTAGAGGCAATTATGCAAGCAATACAAAAACTACAAACAAGCACCGATGAAAAACTAGATACACTTGTAAAGAGGTCTGAAAGTATGGAAAAGAGGATGGAGACAATGGAACAGTGAATTGAGAATATAGAACAAAAAACCAGCAAGAGAGAGGGAAAAATAGAAAATATTCAACAATGGATGATGAAACAAGAAGACAGAATGCAAAAAATTGATGAAAGAGAGGAACAAAGAGAGAAGAGGGATGAAGAAATGGACAGTAGATTGAGCGAAATGGAAAAAGAAAGCAGTGCAATAGTAGGATGGGAGATGGAGAACTCTGAATATTTCTTAAGATTTCAAAACATAGAAGAAAAGGGGGAGAGAATCTGCCACAAATAATATCTGACATCCTGACAGATGTGTTAGAGATACCCCAAGAGAAGATGATGGATGGCATAGATGAGGCTTTTCGGGTAAATACAAGATATGCAATGAGAAATGCTCTTCCAAGGGAAGTCCATGTAAGATTTACAAAAAAGCATTGAAATTACAAATATTGCAGAAAACAAGAGATAGAAAATTGGAATGCAAAGGCAAGAAGATTATAGTCTTAAAACAAATTCCAAGAAGTGTGAGATAGAAGAGAAGAAAATACCAATTCCTGACTACAATTTTGCTTAAGATAGGAGTTAACTATAGATGGCTGATACCGGAAGGTTTAATATTTCTATGGAAAGGACAAAGGTACAGAATTGATACAACTGAAAAAGCAGAAGTCTTCTATACAGAACATCTGAGAGGAAAGGCTGAAAAGACTGGAAAAAAAGAACTACTGGTGCAACTGTTAGATACGCCCATGACTGAAACTGAGAAGATGGAGGGCGCCGTAAGTGGGATTGATATTGAAGAAGGTGCTGTAGGGGGTCTAGATATCAGAGAACAATGGGAACCAAGATCAACTAGAGCCATAAACCCTACATATAATATATAATGATGGAAGAAAAAAATGTTTACAATTAATATAAATTGACTTAACTCGGCAATTAAAAGAAGGAAAATATTTCACAAATTAGAAAAGTTAAAATTAGACATAATTTGCTTACAAGAAGTACATATTTAACAAAGATATGTTCACTTATTAGTACAACCAAAACTTGAAAAAATCTTTACCTCATTGGTAGACTGCAAGAAAAGAGGAGTGATCTTTTATATTAAAGACAAAATTCCAGCGAAACAAATTTATACAGATGAAGACGGAAGAATCTTGATGGTGGAAATTATGGATAATACTAGGAAAATACTTTTAATTGCAATCTATGCACTTAATGAAAAAAAAGATGAATTTTATAAAAAACTCCACAAGAAAATCAGTGACTTTCTTAGACTATGTTGATATTTGTATGATGGGAGATTTTAATGGCATTACAAATCAGAACATTGATTATAAAACACATAAAACAATAAAACCAAATAGAAAAACACTCCCGAATTCCTTCTTCAGGATGATGGATGAAATAAACTTAAAAGATGTTTGGAAAGAAAGAAATCCTACAAAAAAACAATATATTTTCTATTCAAATAGACACTTATCATTCTCTAGAATCGATATGATTTGGGCCTCAATGGATGTAATTGGTAATGTACAAGAAGTGGAAATTGAAATAAGTACTTGGGCGGATCATAGCCCAATTATAATTAAATTTGCGAGGTCAAAGAACAAGATCTAGATGGACATTAAATAATACGATATTGAAAGAGAAAATCTTTGTACAGAAAATGGAAAAAAAGAATTGGCTTTCTTTTTTAAAGAAAATAAAAAAGAAGATACATCCATGCAGAATCTTTGGGACACAATGAAGGCCTTTTCTAGAGGTCTATACTTGTATATAGACTATACAAGAATGAGAAACTTAAAGAAAAGACAAACATGTAAAGATTTAGAAAAAGACTATATGACACTGGAAAAAGAGCTACGGAAATCTCCACAAAAGAAAGATATTAAAATAAAAATGGATACAATTAAACACAAAATTGATTTACTGGAAAAGGAGGAATTGGCACAAAACATTAGAGGCGCTAAACAGAATTACTTTGAAAATGCAAATAAGCCAGGCAGATGGTTGGCATATAAACTGAGAAAGGAGAGAGAGGTAAAGAAAATACAACAACTAAAAGATGAACAAGGACAAATGCACTATGGAAATGCGGAAAAGCAGAAAATTATTCAAGGCTATTTATGCGAAGTTGTATGAACAAGAGAATATAGAAGAGGGAGGAGTCAAGCAATACTTACAGGATGCCAATCTCCCCCGGATACCAAACAACATTAGAACTATACTAGAAGGTAAAATAACAATGATGGAGATAACTGAAGCTCTTAAAAGACAAAATAATGGGAGGGCCCTGAGACTGGATGGTCTACCAATGGAATTTTACAAAACACTAGAGGAATCTTTGCATCTTCCCCTTTTAGAAGTTATGAATGAAGTAATGGTTGAATGTAAAATACCTAACTCATAGTTAGAAGCATATATCACATTGCAACCTAAAGAGGAGGCAGACCTTATGCAAATTAAGAACTATAGACCAATCTCCTTGCTAAACTCAGACTATACGTTATTTGCATCTATACTAGCAGAGAGATATAGATGCCAGTATAGACAATCAGAAAAAATATCTAAATGGGTTTATCCACCCGGATCAAAATGGTTTCTTATCAAAGCAGCCCTTTGAGGGGGCTGGTAGTCTGGTAGATGGATAATATTTAACATGGCTGTCATAATAGGAAAGGCTGAAAGAAGTTTATCATCACCATGTTAGGGAAAACGCCCTGGAGACCATAGTTTAACATATGAGGCAGGAATGCAGGGAGAAAAAGGAGAAAGGAGAAATGGCAGCAGGTTTGGGATCTGCTAAAATGGCACAAGGATGTGAGCAAAATGTTTGCTTTTCCCCTAGATTTCTCTCTCCAGCTCCCTTCCCGTCTCTGTCTCTCTCTCCCCCTCTTTTTTCTGTCTATCTGTCTCTTTCTCTCTCTCTCTCTTTCTCATTCTCTCTCTCTCTCTACTTCTGCCCATCTTTCTCTTTCTCTCTTTCTCTCTCTCTCTTTCTCCTTTTCTCATTCTCTGTTTCTTTCTCTGTCTCTTTCTCACTCTCTTGCTGTCTGTCTCTCTTTTTCTGCCCATATTTTTCTCTCTCTTTCTTTCTCTCTTTCTTTCTCTCTTTCTTTCTCTCTTTCTTTCTCTCTTTCTCTCTCTTTCTCTCTTTTTCTCATTCTCTCTGTCTGTCTTTCTCTGTCTCACTTTTTCTGCCCATCTCTCTCTCTCTCTCTGTCTGTCTGTCTCTCTTTCTCTTTCTCATTCTCTCTCTATCTTTCTATCTCTCTCTTTTTCGCTCTCATTCTCTCTGTCTTTCTCTCTGTGTCTCTTTCTCTCTCTTTCTCTCTGTCTGTATGTCTCTCTTTCTCATTCTCTCTCTCTCTTTTTCGGCCATCTTTTCTTTCTCTCTTTCTTTCTCTCTTTCTCTTTCATTCTCTCTCTCTGTTTCTTTCTCTGTCTCTTTCTCACTCTCTTGCTCTCTGTCTCTCTTTTTCTGCTCCTCTCTTTCTTTCTCTCTCTCTCTTTCTGTATGTCTCTATTTATCTCTTTCTCATTCTCTCTGTCTCTCTCTTTTTCAGAAAACAATTAGACGACGCAAGAAGAGGTAAAAAAACCCACATTTTTTTTCCAGCAAATCTTCCTATATTTCCCCCTCACTTTCTTTGGAAGGAGGACATGATGACATGCTGTATAACAGCATATAGACAAATAATGTAACAGTAACAGAGTTGGAAGGGACCTTGGAGGTCATCTAATCCTGCTCTCACAGGGCACTTATGCTATTTCTGTTTAATGGCTACCTGAGATTCACCAAATCTGGAAATGTCAGCCAGATTGCTAGTACTTAAATTATCCTGAAAGCTAAGAAGGGTCAGTCCTGGATACTAACAAGATGGGACACCACTTGGAATTTCAAGGCTGAGAGTAAGATTGGGAAGAAATTAAAACACACACAGACACATATAAGGAAGAAGGCAATAACAAACTACTACCATACAATTACATGGACTTGTGTCAAACACATCTTTTTTTGTATCATTATCCATGTAAGCCATTCAAGCACCTTGTTCAACCAGTAAAACAACTTGCCTCCAGAGGCTGTGGGAGCTCCAACACTGGAGGCTTTTAAGAAGGGACTGGACAACCATTTGTCTGAAATGGTACAGGGCTGTGATGGCGAACCTATGGCACATGTGCCAGAGGTGGCACGCATAGCCCTTTCTGCGGGGATGCACACCAGTGGTGGGTTGCAGGCGGTACGCCCCGGTACGGGCATACTGGAGCCTGCCTGGAGCACCAGGTACTGTTCCAGTACGATGCTCGGGAGGGCCCACCCGCCTGCACGAGCTCCTTACCTGTTCTTTAAAGCCTTCGGCGCTTCCATGCATGCACATATCACGTATAGCGCCTGCACAATGCTCCAACAAGCAGCTGGAGTGCCGCGGAGGCTTGCGGAAGTGTCTCTGGCAGCTACAATGCATGCGCGTGCTGCGTGCATCAATGTGGGCAATGCGGGGCCCGTTCCAACCATCCTGGTTGGCGCGGGATCCGGAACCCACCACTGATGCACACCATCGCCAGCTGCTCTTCTAGTTTCCGGTGCGCACATGCGTGCTGGCCAGCTGGTCTTTGCGGGGGCTGGAGCCTTTTGTGGACTGTTTTTCAGGCCACTTTTGGCTCAGAAAATGATCTGAAAACATCACAGAAACAGCCAAAACCGCCCAAAATACAAGCATGCATGTGCTGGCCAGCTGGTCTTTGGGTTTCCGGCACTCCGGCATGCACACATGCACAGGGATATATGCGTGTTTTGGTTTGGGCACTCAGTGCCCAAAACGTTCACCATCCCTGGTACAGGGTCTCCTGCTTGAGCAGACGGTTTGGACTAGAGGACCTCCACGGTCCTTTCTGACTCTGTAATTCTATGTTCTTTGAAAGAGAGAATAATAGAGAATCAAAGATAATTGGGGTGCTGGAGGTTACACCATAAGATGAATGACTGAGGGAACTAGGTATGTCTTCTTTCCAATGGAAACAAGAATTAGGAGTGACACGATAGCAGTCTTCCAATATCTCAGGGGCTTCCACAAAGAAGAGGAGGTTGAGCTATTCTGCAAAGCACCTGAAGGCAGGACAAGAAGCAATGGGTGGAAACTAATCAACGACAGAAGCAACCTAGAATGAAGGAGAAATTTCCTGATGGTGAAATTAACAATTAACCAGTGGAACGGCGTGCCTCCAGAAGTGGTGAGTGCTCCAACACTGGAAGTTAATACCACTTTTAATGCCTTGGTAAGGCCACACTTGGAATACTGCATTCAGTTTTGGTCACCACAATGTAGAAAAGATGTGGAGACTCTAGAAAGAGTGCAGAGAAGAGCAACGAAGATGATTAGGGGACTGGAGGCCAAAACATATGAAAAATGGTTGCAGGAACTGGGTATGTCTAGTTTAATGAAAAGAGGGACTAGGGGAGACATGATAGCAGTCTTCCACTATCTCAGGGGTTGTCGCAAAGAAGAGGGAGTCAAACTATTCTCCAAGGCACCTGAGGGTAGAACAAGAAGCAATGGGTGGAAACTAATCAAGGAGAGAAGCAACTTAGAACTGAGGAGAAATTTCCTGATAGTGAGAACAATTAATCAATGGAACAGCTTGCCTCCAGAAGTTGTGAATGCTCCAACACTGGAAGTTTTTAAGAAGATGTTGGATAATCATTTGTCTGAAGTGGTGTAGGGTTTCCTGCCTAGGCAGGGGGTTGGACTAGAAGACTTCCAGGGTCCCTTCCAACTCTGTTATTCTATTCTATTCTAAAAAGTTTTTAAGAAGGGACTGGACAACCATTCATCTAAAATGGTATAGGGTTTCCTGCTTGGGCAGGAGGTTGGACTAGAAGACCTCCAAGGTCCTTTCAAACTCTGTTATTCTGTTCAATATTCTAGGTAACAGAAGAGTTGTTACTCTTGTTGCTCTTATTGACATTGAGGGATATTGGTTTCATGTTGTGTTTGTTCTTGTAAATTTTTGCTGGTTGTAATCAATATTGTTGATGGATTTGTTGTTGCACTATTTGCAAGCGATTGTTTTCAGTCTTTAAAATCCTTTTTTTTCCCCCCAGCGATGCAAGAAATCTCGGCTTCACCAGCAACCAGCCGATAGAACGCTTCATTTTTCCATTGGTCGGATGGAGCAGTCTTTGTGGTTTTTATTTTCCTTTTCTTTAAATTCATCCCTGAATTCCAAATGCAGATATTTTGCAGCTGAGGGCAGCATTGGTTTAGGAAACTTGCAGCTTTTAATATATTGCGGGGGAGAGGCAATGTTATTTTCAACTATGTTTGTGGTCATGCGTGTTGTGATACATTGGAAAAAGAAGAATAAAAACCAAGATTCCTGGGGCCCTGCCACAGCCTTTATTTAAAAGAAAAAAGAAAAAAGGAAGGAGGGGCGAAAGGGAGAAAGAAATATAGCAGTACAAGCGTTCGTGAAATGTACAACGTTTATAGAGCAATAGCAAGATTCCATAAACACGAGTTAATAATCCGTCAACAACTGGAATAAAATATAGTAGCATTATCTTTCCAGCGTTTTATTTTATATATATATAACCTTAGTAGCACACGGCAATATAGAACACTTCAGTGACTCTGTACTGTTATTGTTTCTCTTTTCCTGAGAAATATAAGTCCTGTTCGGGTATATTTTGGGGACAGGAAATAATATAGAGCCGTGATAGCAAATCTCTCTATGGGCATGCGAGCCATTACCCAGCTCAGCTCCAATGTGCATGCACATGCGCTTCCCACTGGCCAGCTGATTTTTCGGTCGCTGCCACACATGCAAGAGATGTGCAGGCATGCATGGGGGGGGGGGCGCTTCCATCCCTCCCAGGAGTCTCCACGTGGCCCATTTTGGATGCTAGGTGCAGGGCCCATGTGAGGGCTCTGGGAGGGCAAGAAACGGCCCTCCTGGAAGTTCTGGAAGTCCAGAAACGGGCCCATTTCCAGCGCCCGGACCCTGGGGAGGCCTTTTTCGCCCTCGCTGAGGCTCTAACCCTAACCCTAAACCTGTGGTGCAAGAGGCTGAGTAGGCCACACCCACCATGGCCACCGTGCCCACCCAACAACTGGGCAGAAAACCGGTTGCTAATATTTTTCAATCCCACCTCTAGTCACGAACATGCGCAGGGGGAGGGTAGGGGGTCATGCATGCATGCACAGGGGGCAGGGCGCACTGCATTATGGATGTGGGCAGATGCATGCATGTGTTGTGCCGTGCATACATAATTTTGGCACGCAAGGACAGAAAGGCTAGCCATATAGAGCTTCGTCGCCCAGCCATGGCAAATTATTAGATGGATTGGATTCTGACTCTCAAGATTTCTCACCTAATGTGGTTATGGCTGAGAATTCGAGACATTAAAAAATCACCTAGGTTTCCCTGAACATAGCTAAAATTTATGATGGTTTTTCTTTTAACGACTCTGTAGTCCCTTGCATTGGGATAGAGTTGGGATGACTGATTGGTGGTTGAGTATTTACTGGCCTGCTTCCCTTCCTGAGGCCTATGTGGGGCTCACAGCAAACAATTATTCACTGCACCCAGAGACAGAAATATCTGTCGCTACATAGGCCTGAACTCACAATCTCCTAGAGGTGGCAAGAATTCCACCTCTAGGCCACTGTACCCCTCTAGATAAATTTTATTACATTCTCCGTGAAATTAGGCCAACTTTGATTACCCATCAGCGAACTTACTGCCAATTGTGATACTTTAAAGCTTGCTTTGCTTTTACTTTATTTCCATTTTTAATAACTTTCATTCGACATTCAGATCAGTGACTATAATAATAATATTCAAAATATAAATAAGGTCACATAAGACTCAGGGACATGGAGTATTTCCATAAGAATTCTTATCCCTGTAAAGTGAGCCATGGTGGCATAGTGGTTAGAGTGCAGTACTGCAGGCTATTTCTGCTGACTGCCAGCTGCCTGCAATTTTGGCAGTTCAAATCTCATCAGGCTCAAGGTTGACTCAGCCTTCCATCCTCCCAAGGTCAGTAAAATGAGGACCCAGATTGTTGGGGGCAAGATGCTGACTCTGTAAACCGCTTAGAGAGGGCTGTAATGCATTGTGAAGCTGCATATAAGTCTAAGTGCTATAGCTAGTCCTTCCTTCCTTCCTTCCTTCCTTCCTTCCTTCCTTCCTTCCTTCCTTCCTTCCTTCCTTCCTTCCTATGGCAGTACAGTGGTAAGAATGCAGCATTGCAGGCTGACTCTGCCAACTGCCAGCAGCTCAATCCTGACCGGCTCAAGGTTGACTCAGCCTTCCATCCTTCTGAGGTCAGTAAAATGAGAGCCAAGATTGTTGGGGGAAATATGGTGACTCTGTAAACTGCTTAAAGAGGGCTATAAAGCACTGTACAGCAGTAAATACAGTAAGTCTAAGTTCTATTGCTAGTCTTTCCTTCCTTCCTTCCTTCCTTCCTTCCTTCCTTCCTTCCTTCCTTCCTTCCTTCCTTCCTTCCTTCCCATGGGGGCACAGTGGTTAGAACTCAGCATTGCGAACTGACTCTGCTGACTGCCAGCAGTTCGATCCTGACCGGCTCAAGGTTGACCCAGCCTTCCATCCTTCTGAGGTCAGTAAAAAGAGGACCCAGATTGTTGGGGGCAACAGGCTGACTCTGTAAACTGCTTAGAGAGAGCTGTAAAGCATTGTGAAGTGGGATATAAGTCTAAGTGCTATTGCTATTTACATGCAGAAGGTCTTGGATGCAGAAACTAAAAAAGATTAGCGAAAAGCAGGGAAAGGGGTGGTAGTGGCATGCGATTGTTGTAAGAAATAACTCTAATTTGTTGAATAAAAGGCATGAAGGAAGACCGCATATCAAATCAAGGCATCTTAATGCAATTAATGCTGCAGATAATAAGCCAAGCCTATTTCTCATGCCGTGAATAAAAGGCTGAAAATTCATATTCAAAAGGTACTTTTGTTTACTAATATTTTGATGTCGAGATTGCACTCATAAAAACAGAGCAAACACTAATAAATCCAATCCTTTCCCCCATGGCTCTGCAGAGCTTTGGGGCAGAGAAATCAGCAACAATTAATACTCAAACACTTTGCAATAACATGTTCCTGTAGTTTAGAGTCATTGCTTCTCTTATCAACTAATTAAAAACAACTTGAGGCTAAGCTACCCAATAAATAGTCTGAAGAAAACAAACAGAATAAATGTAAATATATTCTCCTCTGTTGGGCTCCTGGAATTGGTGCTGCAGGATGCATTAATTTGCAGTGAATAAAAGAGCACCAAAGACCTCAGCAGCTGTTATTGTGCATACAGAAAACATACATATACCTACACATATACATTATACATATACATACACACACATATATGCACACACACATGCATACATACACATATACATTATACACACACGCGTGTGTGTGTGTTTTCATAGATTTTCATAGATTTTCATGGGTGTAGGTATGCTGGTCTTGTTGTATTTGAGTCTTTTCCCATGTAAGAGGTCTCATTCGCCAACTTTAGGCTGGTGTTTTCGGTTTAAAGCATGGTCAGAACTGCTGTCTTTCTATAAATCTTGGTGGGGGGGTGTGAAGTGCTCGCATTGTTTCAGTAAGTGGAATGATTGGTTGTGTGGCTGTATCATGATTGGTAGGTTGGGGCTCATTGGTGCTGGCTGTGTGTCCGTTGTTCTTTTGTGTTGTAATGGCCTGGGTGGTGGGTGGGGCTTGTTTGTTAACTAGGGCTGGTTTCCAAATGTCGGGTAGGCGTAGGTATCGTCACGTTTCTTCATGTTGTGGGGGTGTTTCTCTATGAGACCACGCTTTAAGCCCAAAACCCAGCCTGAAGATGGTGAGTGAGACCTCAGCGAAACGTTGCCAAGACAATCTCAATCTTACATGGGAAAAGACCCGAATACAACAATATCAGCATACCCACACCCGTGAAAATCTACCAAAACATATACATACACACACACACACACAAACATGTATATGTATATGTGTGTGTGTGTGTGTGTGTATGTGTGTGTGTGTATGTATGTATGTATGTATGTATGTATGTATGTATATATATATATATATATATATATATATATATATATATGTACACACACATACATATGCATACACACAAACATTTATACATACATACATACATACATACATACATACATACATACATACATTTGTTTTCGTAGATTTTCACGGGTGTAGGTATGCTGGTTTTGTTGTTTTCGGGTCTTTTCCCATGTAAGGTTGAGATTGTCTTTGCAACGTTTCGGCAGGATCTCACCTGCCATCTTCAAGCGTGGACTTAAAATGGGAACGGAAGCAGCTCCGTTCCCATTTTAAGTCCACGCTTGAAGATGGCAGGTGAGATCCTGCCGAAAGACAATCTCAACCTTACACGGGAAAAGACCCGAATACAACAAAAGCAGCATATATATATATATATATATATATATATATATATATATATATATATATATATATATATATATATATATATATATATATATATATATATATATATATATATATATATATATATATATATATATATATATATATATATATATATATATATATATATATATATATATATATATATATATATATATATATATATATATATATATATATATATATATATATATATATATATATATATATATATATATATATATGACGTGCGGTGAGGTTTATGACTGGTGAGGCACTGACACAGTGCTGAGTTTCAAATATTTTTAGACTTGTGGACTTCAACTCCCAGAATTCCACAGCCAGGCATGCTCAGTTCCAATTTAAAGCGACAGCATTTGTTTTTCTCCTTTGCTCCTTCTTTCTTTTTCTTTTTCTTCTCCTTCCCCTCCTTCCTCTTTCCCTTCCTCCCCCTCTCTCAAACACACACACACACACACACACACAGAAGTTGGATTGGACTATCTCTCCTACCCCTTCCCTCTCTCACTCACTCTCAAACAAACCCCCCCACACACTAATGTTGGATTGGATATCTTTTCCAGTATCTTGAAAGCAGCTCCTCTGCCACCGCCCCCCCCATTCCCCTGCTGCCTTCCCCAAACACCCCCACCATTGCAAATGCAGCCTGCTGTCTGGGTGGGAAATGCCTGGAATGCAATAAAGCCCACCCACCCACTCACCTCCTGCTGGCAGGCTGGGGTGAGAGGAGAGGCAGAGAAGCTGGAGGGGAGTTGATCCAAGCCTTCTCAAAAGAAAGAGGCTGGGGGAAAGTGTGTGTGCTACAGCATGGCTCTTTGCCTGGCTTCCGTGGATGACTCTGCTTAAATGTTTAAAAAAGCCTCTAAAAAGCACCCTCTGCTGTGAGGCAGGAGAACTGCGTGCCTCAACTACATCAGGAATTTTTAGGCTTTTAACCCTTGCTTAACTCTGCTCGAGTGATCATAAAACGCCTAAATTCACACTAGAGGAGGCATGCAGTTCTCCTGCCTCATAGTAGGGGGCGCTTTTTAGAGGCTTTTTTTAACAATTAAGCAGAGTCATCCATGGTGAGGCAGCAACTAGCTCAGCTTTTTCCTTTTACATTTTTTTTTCTTTTCATTATGAGAGCGGTGAGGCTGTGCCTCAATTGCCTCATCTGACTGCACTTCACTGATACATGCATGCATGCATACATACATACATACATACATACATACATACATACACACACATTTATAAACATACATACATACCCCTTCACACACATGCATACATGTATGTGTATATAAATACACATACATATACATTATACAAATGCATATATTTTATTTATTTATTTAGTTTGTCAATCATATACAAGATAACAGGTATGAGAATAAACATGAATATGAACACAGGAAATGGGTACGAATACATGGGGACAGTAGGACAGGGACACACACACACACAAAAGTCACACACACAAATCCATATACACATGCACAAATCAAATAATTGAAAAGGGTGAATTAATTTGTTTGTGTGTGTGTATGTTTGTGTGTGTGTGTGTGAGAGAGAGAGAGACTAGTTACAGTAGTTCGTTTAGTGATCATTCAAAGTTATAACAGCACTGAAAAAAATGTCTTATGACCAGTTTTCACATAGGATCATTGTATCATCCCCTTGATCACATGATCAAAGTTTGGATGGATGGCAACCGCTCTGTATTTATGACGGTTGCGGTATCCCCTGGTCATGTGATCAGCATGGCCGCCTGACAAACAAAGTCAATGAGGACGCCAGATTCTCTTAACAACAATGTTGTTGACAACTGCAACTGCGCACCACAACTCTATAATCCTGAGAAAGACAATGAATAAGAAACTCCTTCCAAAACCCAAACATTCAAGGATAGATTAGGGTGTGGTTTGGATCCACAATCTTCTGTTACAGTTGCAGTTAGAGAATTACACCGAAATCTTCCAACTGTAGCCAATAAAGTGGGGGATTAGCTTCCCGTGAACCTATGCATGAGAAGTCTTGCTCCCCTGCTTAAGTTATTTATTTCTTTAAATTTCTTGTCTCTCCACTCTCGGTGCTGCTTTTGTTCTGATTGTCGCCACCTTGTTTCAAGACACGGCAGTGTTCAAAGGACTCGCATTGTACAATCCACCTCCTATTCAGAAGTATTAATTGCCCAATGGGTCAAAACTGAATACCAAAGTAGCTGGATGACTTTCAGCTTATCTTTCTTTGCCGTAATTCAGCTGGCATGTCAGATAAGAGCATTCTTCATATAGAGAGCAGAAAAGATTCTCAGACATCCGAGACACCATTGTCCCAAAGGTGCTTTTTCTAAAAGGAACTGGACTTCACTTTTCCTTGAAGTTCAGAACTGAAGCTTCTCAAGGTGTGTGTGTGTGTGTGTGTGTGTTTGGGTGTGTGTGTGTGTTTGTGCATGTATGTATATATGTTGCATTTGTGCTGATAAATAAATAAAGGGATTTATGTCAAACTATTTAGCTCTCATCAGCTAGCCATACCCTTACTGGGATTCAAACCTGGGTTGTTTTGACATATTAGGCAGTTGTATTAGCCTAATACAACTCTTTTTGACTCGTGCAGTATACAGGTCCTCAATGGAAGGCAGGTTGGTAGCAATTTTTTTTTAATATATGCAAATCTAATTATCTGTTGAAATCTGTCTCTGTCTTGTTGGGTTGCAGAGCCAAACCAGACAGATATGGAGGTGCAGATGACAGACTCAGGGATTCCTCTGTAGAATTGAATCAGCTGCTCCTTGGGCAGTTTAAGCTTCCTGAGTTGGCACAGAAGTAGCATTCTTTGTTGCGCTTTTTAGATGACGTTTTTGATGTCAGGTGTCCATTTTAATTTTTAATTAATTAATTAATTAATTAATCATGAATCATCTGCAAGAAAATAACCAAACTCTGAGAGCATCAAGGAATCCCAAGCTACAAATATTCTCTTCTGTCGGTACTATTGGCACTTTTTCTTTTGTTCTTCTTTTTTTTAAAATGACCTCTTCTGATGAGATATTTTCTTATCATTGCTTGTTTGGATTCTCAGCCTCCATTTATACCTTTGACAAAGAAGAAGATTTTATCTGTACTTTTATGTTTAATTTATTTCCAATTAAATTAATGCTGATTCAGCAACAGTATTAACATATTTCAATTAATTAATTCATATTAACGACAGCAACAGAACTGGAGGTTATTGTGGTGTTGGAAACAAATGAACCATGTCACAGAATATGTATGTGTGTGTGTGTGTATGTATGTATGTATGTATGTATGTATGTATGTATGTATATGTATTTGTGTTACAACCCCTGAGGTTCGAATCCCAGTTGATGAGAGCTAAATAGCTTGAAATAGATCTATACTAGTCTCCCTTTATTTATTTATCAGCACAAATACAACACACACACGCACACACACACACACATATATGGATGTATCTGCTTGCTTGCTATAGCAGCCTGATTTTTATCATAATTCATGAGAAATTAATAAGCATTCATAATGAATAAACGTGGGGACAATTTAATGACTATTCAACAGCAGTTCATGCACAACAAATCCAAATGTTTATCAAAGATGTTCATAAATTTGTTATATGAACATTTTTAATGAACTACAGAAATCTTAATCAGCATTCATTTATGAGTTCTACTGCAGCGGCATTCTCTGAGGACGTGTTATGGGCCAAAGAAAGCAAGTGAAGCTACTCTAAATAGGGGCAAAAGAAAAGGAAAGAAAAAGGAAATATCACACTGGAACATGAGGCCGTTACTTCATTTTAAACTTCCAACCTATCATAGAGAAAAACAGAGTTGGGAGGAACCTTTGAAGTCTTCTAGTTCAACCAGCTACAATTTATTTTCCAAAGCACCTGAAGGCAGGACAAGAAACAAGGGATGGAAACAAATCAAGGAGAGAAGCAACCTGGAATTAAAGAGAAACTTCCTAACAGTGAGGACAATTAACCAGTGGAACAGATTGCCACCAGAAGTTGTGGGTACTTCATCATTGGAGGTTTTTAAGAAGAGACTGGACAGCCACTTGTCTGAATTTACCTTTGCCAGACCAATTCTTCAATACAGCTCATCTGCCTGGAATCCATACTGTATGTCGGACATTAACACAATTTAATGAGCCCAGAGGTATTTCACGAGAAGAGTACTCCACTCCTCTACTCACAATAGAATTCCCTATGCCACCAGGCTCAAAATTTTGGGCTTGGACAACTTGGAACTGTGCCGTCTGTGGTCTGATCTAAGCATAGTACACAAAATTGTCTGCTACAACGTCTTGCCTGTCATCGACTTCTTCAGCTTCAACCAAAATAATACAATCGATACAGACTCAAGGTAAACCACTTCAAACTCGATTGCACAAAATACGACTTTAACAACAGAGTGGTCAATGCCTGGAATGCTCTACCTGACTCCGTTGTTACATCCTCAAACCCTCATTGCTTCAACCTCAAACTCTCTACTGTGGACCTCCCCCCTTTCCTAAGAGGTCGGTGCATAAGAGTATCAGCGTACCTACCGTCCCTGTCCTGCTGTCCCCATTT
The DNA here is from genome assembly GCF_964273705.1 of Natrix helvetica. NCBI lineage: Eukaryota > Metazoa > Chordata > Lepidosauria > Squamata > Natricidae > Natrix > Natrix helvetica. The sequence goes on along the minus strand of NC_138558.1, from coordinate 71,959,295 downwards.
ATCTGTACTTCCTTTTTTATGGTTATGTTTATACCTATACCTCAGAGGTGGTTTGCTGCTGGTTTTACTACCGGCCAAACGTGTGCTACGCATGCATACGCTGTTCAATGTAAATTGTTCTTCATGCATGCACAGAGCAATTTACAGCAAACTGCGCATTCACAGTCACTAAAAACCAAAATGGTGGAGACCCAGCAGTAGCAGGGGTATCGGTCCAGGGGCGTGGCAGGCCTGGGTCGCTGCTGGTTCTGCTACCCAGGCCTGAATCCCACTACCACTTCGGCCAAACCGGGCTGAACCGTCTGGAACCCACCTTTGCTTTACCTGCTACCTTGTACGTGATTGACAAAAAATAAAATAAAATAAAATAAAATAAAAAATAATAAAATAAAATAAAATAAAATAAAAAATAATAAAATAAAAAATAATAAAATAAAAAATAATAAAATAAAATAATAATAAAATAAAATAAAATAAAATAAAATAATAAAATAATAATAAAATAAAATAAAAATATAAAATAAAATAATAAAAATAATATAAAATAAAATAAAAAATAATAATAAAATAATAAAATAATAATAAAATAAAATAAAATAAAATAAAATAAAACAATAAAATAAAATAAAATAAAATAAAAAATAAATAAAATAAAATAAAATAAAATAAAATAAAATAAAATAATAAAATAAAATAAAATAAAATAATAAAATAAAATAAAAATAAAAATATAAAATAAAATAAAAATATAAAATAAAATAGAATAAAAATAATATAAAATAAAAAAATAAAATAAAATAATAAAATAGAATAAAATAATTAAATAGAATAAATAATAATATAAAATAAAATAAGAATAAAATAAAATAAAATAATAATATAAAATAAAATAGAATAACATAAAATAATAATATAAAATTGTTTACTACTTGATATTGTTTACTGCTTGATTATTAGTCTTGTATTAGTATTAGTCTGACTGTTTAACCGAGTATTAATCTTGGTGTTATCTCTGCTTAATTGGATGTTGAAAGCTGGCAAAGAGGTGTTTTGATATTTTTGTTTTCTTTCTGGCTCTTTTACTGTCTCTTTTGGCTGGTATGTAGACTTCGTTTAGCCCTATGTACCTGTGGAAAGCTGATTTGATTCCATGTGTTGCAAAACTAAGAATCAAATCAGACATCAACAGGTACAGAGGGATAAATGCTATGTACACCCCATTCAAAAGAGACCATAAAAAACTGTGAGCATCTTTCACCATGCTAAGTCCAAAAATGCTAGAGAATTCATGGAAGCCTGGAAACCTGGCCCTCAAGTGATGTCACCTATCCGGGTAATGAAATGCCTGCTTGATGACACTGGAATTAGAGAATACAGTCATATTTCAAACAGTACACCTTGGAATTATGGAAAGAAAAGGGAATGACAGAGATAGAGATGGTATTCAGCCAGTTCGAATCAGTTCACCCGAACTGGTAGTGGCGATCTGTGAGTGGGTGTGTCCACCCAAAGACCCGGGCTCCAAAATGTCCTATGTAGCCTCACTTTCAATGCCACAAACATGCATGCACACTGTATGTGTGTGAGCAAAGCAAATACATGGAAGGCCGCACTCATATGCAGAAGGTTTGTGCGACGTGATCGTGCATGCACACACTCTCACAGTGACAAACCAGTGGTAAACCTAAGTGAATCCCCCCGCTGAACAGAGATAACCATTTTGGAACATTTTAACCCGCCCCTTTCTTTGCCTATCATTGGATATATAATCCATATCCTGCCTATTGTGGACCTGGTATATGTTAAAGTGAATGATTCCTCTGATAAGCAAAATAAATGCCGACAATCAAGAAATCCATTAATCAGGGGGATGTCAAAAGTTTTGTGACACCCGCTCATTAGTCTTTCTGCTCAATTTGTGATTCTGGTTATGCATCTAGCTTAAATTAAAAAAGATGGAAAGTTCTTACGGTTACAAATTGCATCTCGTTCAAAGTGATTATCATTTCAATGCCAAGACACCATCCTCGGTAAGTTCAAATTTTATTCAAATTACAAGTGTGTCCTACTCAAGGAGCTGCATATTAGCCATTTATTATTTAAGATGAGGTCATCTGCACAGCAGCACTGGAATAAAAATGTACAGTAATTTTCATTACATTCATAGAATTCATATCTTGTATGTGGAAGCACCCTTTACATTTCTCTAATGCAGAATTAAATTCGACTTTTTTTTCCCTGAGAGCCTCGGGGAAATCATTATTAAATGAACCTGCTAATTTGCTACGTAGTAATCATTTATTTTCATACACCAAAGCATGATTATAACATACAAATTAAACTTATCAGGTAGCATCAGTTTCCAGGCAAAATGTTAAGAACTCTACCTACTTCCATTATCCTGGGTAAGGTGGAAGATTTCACGAGCAAAAGTGAGTTGGATAGATTGCACAGTCATTGTACATTTTAATGCCATTCAGATGAGTTGGACTTAGCAGAATAACAGAGTTGGAAAGGGCCATGGAGATCTTCTAGTCCAACCCCCTGCTTAGGCAGGAAACCCTACACCACTTCAGACAAATGGTTAACCAAAATCTTCTTAAAAACTTCCAATGTTGGAGCATTCAGAACTTCTGGAAGCAAGTTGTTCCATTGATTAATTGTTCTTACTCTCAGGATAATTCTCCTTAGTTCTAGGTTGCTTCTCTCCTTGAATAGTTTTCATCTGTTGCTTCTTGTCCTGCCTTCAGTGCTTTAGAGAACAAATTGATTCCCTCTTCTTTATGGCAGCCCCTTAGATGTTGGAAGAGTGCTATCATCTTACCCCTAGACCTTCTTTTCATTAGACTAGACATACCCAGTTCCAGCAACCGTTCTTTACAGTATATGTTTTATTCTTCAGCCCCCTAATCATTTTTGTTGCTCTTCTCTGCACTCTTTCTAGTGTCTCAACTTTGTAGCAACCAAAACTAGATGCAAAATTCCAAGTATGGTCTTACCAAGGCTTAATTAACTTAAATTTTAGTGATGCTGTTTCCTTGCCATTATGAGAATTAAAGTCCCAGAAGGAACTTTAAAGAGGAGATGGCAATTGCTTTCCTCAATGGGAAATCAAGAGGGAACAAATGCACCAAGAGAAAACTATACAAATATTGCAATATCGTGCCAAGTAGAAGCACCACAATTCAATTTTTATAGATTGTAGATGGGTTGTGAAATGAACTTCGTTCCAGGAGGAATCCAAACAGCTGATCTTGGAGCTGGTGATCCTTTATGTTAAACTAGCTGGATAGACGTGCTTTGCGATGAAACTAAGTGATCAGGCAATGCAGGAGAAATCCGGTTCACTAGTTTAATCCGTTGGCTCAGTGGTGGTCGGTGATTGAAACACATCAGGGAATATCACTCCTGCCGCCTTGAGTCTGGAAACAATTCCATAGGTGGAAGGCATAGAAATTTTGGTGAAGTACTCACATTTAGTACTATAAGGAGCCCCAGATCATTCTGGAGTGAAAGAATGGAACATCTGCCAGTTTGAACTGAGGTAACAAAATGTGAGGCAACTGGCAGTTGGAACAGAGTTCATGTGGGGAGGGGGAGGGGAATGTATATATATTTGTTTTCGTAGATTTTCACAGGTATAGGTATGCAAGTCTTGGCATATTCGGGTCTTTTCCAGTGTAAGATTGACAGTATCTTGGCGATATTTCGATGAGGTCACTTTTATAGCCTGAAGTAAGAAAAGTCTGAGGCAGGAATTGTAAAGGCTAACTAGTTTATTAACAGAACTAACTAACTGGAACGAACAACACTGAACTCATCTGACAGCTATTTATAGGTGTAGCTGTCAGATGGGGAACCAATGGGAAGAGAGTCTTCTTCCCACCGGCTGGCAGGCTCCCCTGGGCCAATCAGAGGTGCTTCTCCGAACGCCCTCTGGTGGCCGATGCTGGCAGGACACAACAGTCACACTCATCATCTTCAGGCTGGTGCCTTTGGCTTCATGCTTGTGTGAGCAAAGAGTGATCGGAGCTGACGTTTTTCTATAAATATAGGTGTGTGTGTGCGTGTGTGTGTGGAATGTTGGCTTTGTTGCTTTAAATGGATAGATTGGCTGTGTTGTCACATCTTGATTGGTTGATGGGATTGATGTTTGGTGAGGGTGATTGGTGGTTGCGTCCTGGGTTGTTCTGGGTCCTGTATTGGTTTTTGTGGCTGGGACTCATTTATTGACTAGGGCTAGTTTCCAGATTGCTGGTAGGCCGGAGGTATCATCACGTTTATTCATGTTGTATATGAATATATACTCTGTGTGTGTGTATGTGTGTGTGTGTGTGTACACACACACACACACACACAGTATATATTCATATACAACATGAATTGTATTGTCCCAGTAAGGGTGTGTATTGTCCCAGTAAGGGTATGGCTAGCTGATGAGAGCTAAATAGCTTGAAATAGATCTATACTAGTCTCACTTTATTTATTTATCAGCACAAATATAACACAAATATAAAAAGGCAACATTAAAAATAAAAATATGGTTTTCTGCCTGGATGGTCTTCTGTAATGAGCCGAATGACAGAAAGGGGGAGTAGTGAGCTCCCTCCCATATTTGGGCTTACCAGGGGTTGTAACACAAATACATACCTATTTCCCTGGCTCAGCTGATAAGGAGGAGAGCCTGTGGCTTAGTGGCAAAAGGCAACTGCCTAATATGTAATACAGCCCTGGTTCGAATCCCAGTAAGGGTATGGCTAGCTGATGAGAGCTAAATAGCTTGAAATAGATCTATACTAGTCTCCCTTTATTTATTTATCAGCACAAATACAACACAAATATAAAAAGGCAACATTAAAAATAAAAATATGGTTTTCTGCCTGGATGGTCTTCTGTAATGAGCCGAATGACAGAAAGGGGGAGTAGTGAGCTCCCTCCCATATTTGGGCATACCAGGGGTTGTAACACAAACACACACACACACACACACACACACACACACACACACACACACTTTATCGGCTCCCTTTATCGGCCGCATCCAACTGTAAGAACTGAAAGAAGCATCTTGAATGAGAAATGAAACGTCTTTGAGGAAAAACAAAAGGCAGTTGCCTTTTGAAAAAGCACCTTTGGATGACTTAAGAAAGTCTTCAAAGTAACTGCATGAAGGATGCTAAAGAGCTCAGAGCTCCAGAGACTAATTTCACGGTGTTCGTGGAATGTCAGGGTGAATAACTTTTTTCCTCCTCCTTCATACATTCATTCATAGAGATTATGCTCTCTGTAGCTGCTATCCAACAATGTCTTCAAGGAATAAAACATTACATTCTTATTATATAAGAATATTTGGCTTTTTCTCAACATTCTTTCTTTGGCCATGCATGAAAACTCAAGGGCACCTGGTTTCACAGAAACCTTTTTTTCTTGGCAATTGTAACAAAGTGGTTTTTTGTTTTTTTTACTTCCTTCTGGAGTTTATTTTCTTTGTTTACTATCCAGTTTAGTTACAACCCTGGGATTTTGGGCTCTTTTCTATCCAATTAGTAACTCGATTCAGCCTTGAGTAACTTTTGAGTTTGTCCAAAGTCAACAAAACCTTGCCAGGTTCTAAGGATGTCTCAAATTCACTTCAGAGAATTGGTGCAGGTATAAGTTGGCTGCCAGAAATCAAGTCTATCTTAGAAGTTCTAATGTATGTTCGCTGTCAAAATATTTTGACAGACTGAGGAAAAATAGATTAGCAGATTTACCGCTTTTTTTTAATGGAGTCATTCAATGCTGAGCTCTCAACAAGTTCAGTTGGCATTGAACCAGAAATCTATGTTCATCGTTAAAGACTTGAAATTGCTATGAGAAAGTTTCCATGCTCCATAAATCTTGCTGAAAGCAGAATACAAAGCAAAATATCCTTCCCTTGGACAAAACACATGGGAAATAAAAAAAATCAATAAAAGCTGTATTAGATATTGTGTACAACTCAATCTATAACAATGCAAACCTAATAACTGTACTCATTATAATATCTAATTTCCAGACTTCAATAACCCAAGTTGGCAATTTACCATAATGCTAGATATATTTTTGATACAGTAATTCCAATTGTTGATGGTGCCTCAACTTTGTTTCATCAACTTTCGTCACTGTTTGTTTTATGCACAGTGAAGAATACACGTTTTTTTTTACATTGTGATGCCTGAAATTACAATGTGTTAGATATTGTTCTTCATTATGAAACAAAGCAAAAAGCGAGAATATCGTGTTGCTGATTGCAGTTTGAGGGATGTGCAAGAACAAAGGCAGGATGGCAAAAACGATCAAGGATAAATCTTACAGCTCCAAAGCTATGAGTATTTTCTTTCTTTCTTCTCTTCTCTTCAGTATAAACAATCATAATCATAATTTAATGACCCCATAATTCCTTGCGGGATGGAGTCGGGGTAACTGAATGGAGCTAGGAGAGCATTTAATGGCCAGATGCCTTTCCTGTTGCCAATGCAGAGTTTTTGTTCAGCAGATATATTCTCATTCCCAGTGATTTAAATATCTGCCTCTACCTAGGATCGAACTCACAGCCTTCTGATTGTGAGGCGAGAGCTACACCTCTAACCACTGCATCATGTTCTGACCTAGACTTCCCCAGTAGCATGTAGCTGAGTCCTCGTCCCGATAAACCCCTTTTATTTAATTTACAGTGAATTCCTCTCCAGCAAAGTCCTTCCTCTCCCACCATCTTTCAACATAGTTCACAATTACGGACCTTTATCAGGCTTGGAGAGTGGCCAGGCCGAGATCTTTCAGATGCTGCAATACTTGGCAAGAATGCAGGAATGAACTAATTGTCTCCTGCAAACTCCACTCCCCTTTCGCTCCTCTTTTGTTCCTTATGGGAGGGTCCATTCACCGTCCATCTATGGCCTTACTCCCAAGTCCACCCCTGTTTGTTAGCTGTTTCCTTCATTTGGCAGCTCTGCACATGCGCACACTGGGAATAGGCTCCAGCTGTTCTTCTGCCCCACTGATGCCCAACTCTGAAGGCAGCTGATAACTGTCAGATGTCCCCAGCCCCCTCTACCTCCAATGCTGAGCCCTCATCAGAGCCTTCCCCAGGCTCCAGGACTGGCTCACATTCCTGCCAGCATCCTCACTGCACAGATCTGCTGCCAGCTCTGCTGGCCACTGGCAGGCCACAACACACCCCTTTTTCTTCAGTATAAACAACATAGGCACAAATACCAAAGTTGGTATTTGTACCTACCAAAACGAAATGGTGCATTTAAGTAACACTTCTTGGTTTTGAGCTTAGTCTACTGGAAGACCTCCCAAAATTACAAAATATTGATCTTTTTTTTTAAAAAAAAAACCCACAGCAGGGCCAAATTTCAACTATTACTGGGTGGAGCTCTCTACTGTATCATTCATTCATTTCTACAATACCTACAGTGAATCTATGAATGTGAATCTAGACCCAGGCAGATGCTAATGATGAAGGAAATATTATTCCCTTTATTATTATTAGGTATCTGCATGGTGCTCAAAAACTGACTTACATCTAAATACTATTAAGTCAAAGGAGATGGTGCTAGATTTCCAGAAGCACAGAGAGGAACCTTCCCCACTGTATATCGAGGGGGGAGTGTCAGGCCTGTAGTTATATTCTTTTTAGGATCTTTGGCCTGCCACACTTTCTTATAATTTCCTATGCTGTTTCATTAGTGTAGTAGTTGGGAGGGGGGAATAGAAAGGAGTAGGATTGTGGAATGTATTGTTGACATTCTTTTATAGAAGCCAAGGTCATCTTTTGTCTCCGCACCTCGACACCTGACCGGAAGCAGAGTGATGTAGATGCCAGCATGGAAGGAGAAGATTGGAACATGTGATGGATTGTGGGGTGTGGGGATAGATCATGAACTTTCAACTGGGTGGAATTCCAGGATGTAAATCAGTGTTGGAATTCCATAGATGTGCTAACTTGCCTGTAGAATAAATTGGACCTTTAAGGATAACTTTGCCTTGGACAATGATTTAATTCTGCATGGTATTTAGAACGCTAACAGGGAGAGGGTTTCCTCTTTTAAATTCTTGGGAGTGCTTATTAGTCAAGATCTCACCTGGAAATCTCACACATCCTGGTGACTGGCAAGGCCCAACAGAGACTTCATTTCCTTAGAGTACTGCGAAAAAATCAGGTGGAACAACGGCTGATGACCTCTTTCTATCGGTCCACCATAGAAAGTGTCCTCACATATTGCATTACTGTATGGTGCTCTGGTTTAACTGCTGCGGACAGGAAGGCCCTACAGAGAGTGATCAATTCGGCACAAGAAACCATTGCCCTCTGACACCACTGGATGGCATCGCCAGATCTCGCTGCTTTAGCAGAGTAAGGAAGATACTCAGAGATGATTCACATCCTGGTCGGTATCTCTTTGCACTTCTACCATCGGGCAGAAGACATCGAGGTATAGCCAGCTGAACAAATAGGTTTAAAAATAGTTTCTATCCTTGGGCTGTCACATAACTGCAATCACTCCACGCACACACGGAAATGTATGACTAGTTTTTTTTCTTTCTTTTTCCTTTTTCCCTTAATGACTTGCATAGGGATTATTCTTTATACTATTTATGTTGTTTGCATTTCTTGCCATGGATTGCACCAGTGGGGCTAAAACCAATTTTGTTGCACACATGACAATGACAATAAAGGCTATGCTATGCTATGCTATGCTATGCTTATGCTATATTATTATCTGAATACAGACCCACTTCTAGAATTCTGAAATGTGGACAGTCTCAGTCAAGAATACAGAGAAGCCTGCCCAATTGGGAACTATATCACCAGGCAGGAGGTTTGATGTGGGTTAAAGAATGGATAACACCAGTGATGTGTGGTGAGGTTCATTGCTGGTGAGGCTGGTGTCGTCATCAGGAAGGCGGGAATGGGACCACGTGTGCAGGAGGCTGAGGCAGCCTCAGCCTCCTGCACACATGGTCCCATTCCCCGCCTTCCTGAGTCAACATGAAGGGGATCGCAGAGCGCGAACCGGCGGAGTGCACCCCGTGGTCCTCTTCATGTTGACTCAGGAAGGCAGGGAATCGGACCACGTGTGCCTTTTCCCTTTTCCCTTTTTTTTCTTTTCATGATGAGAGCGGTGAGGCTCTGCCTCCCCTGCTTCCCCTGACCGCACGTCCCTGGATAACACTAAGGAATACCAGATTCTTGATTCTTGAAGGACATGATTTATTGTTGGGATAGCTTGCCTTTTTATGGTACAAGGGAACTAAAACACAGGGGTATTTTAGAAGACATTACCTACTTTGCTACTAAATTGGGAGAAGATTAAAAGACAATATTATTTAAAAATTCCAGTGTAGTTATCAACTATCGAAGCCTTTTCATACACAATAATTTACAAACAGGAAAAAGAGTTAGATATGGTGAAATAGTGATTGCAGAGGGTGAACTTAAATCTATGCAAGATCTGGAAAAGGAAGGTATAAAGATGAACTGGTTTTCATATGTGCAAATACAATTTAGATATGACAAGGACTGTAAAGAGGAAGGTTTTTATGATAAAATGACTGAGTTAGGTAAAAGTTTGATGGGTACTGATGAAAAAGTAATTTAAAAACTTTATGGACACTTACTAGAGGTTAAGATAATAATAATAATAATAATAATAATAATAATAATAATAATAATAATAATAATAATAATAATAATAATAATAATTTATTAGATTTCTAGGCCGCCCGCTCTCCCCGGAGGGACTCAGGGCGGTGTACAGGAATAAATTTAAAAACATACAAACAATCATATACATAGCTAAAAATCAAATTAAACAACCCCTGTACGAATTATAAAAATTAAAAACAGACCCTAAAACCAATCCTAAAAATTTAGAGATAAAACTGAGGTGGGAAAGGTGGAATTAGGCCAAGCCGGCTAGCTGGAATAGGTGGGTTTTAAGTTTCTGATGGAAGGAGCGGAGATCTGTAGTCATTCTAATGTCGGGAAGAAGGTCATTCCAGAGGGTCGGGCCCATCACAGAGAAGGCCCTTCCCCTAGGCGTCGCCCGCTGGCACAGCCTAGTGGACGGCACCTGGAGGAGTCCCTCTCTGTGTGAGCGAATCGGTCGAAGGGATGTATGGGGCAGGATACGATCCTGCAAATAACTAGGTCCTGTGCCATGGAGCGCCTTAAAGATGATGGTCAACACCTTGAAACGCACCCGAAAAGCCACAGGCAGCCAGTGTAGCCCACGCAGGAGAGGTGTTACGTGGGAGTAGCTAAAGACTCCCGAGACTGCCTGCGCGGCCGCATTCTGAACCAGCTGCAGCCTTCGGGTGCATCTCAAGGGGAGCCCCATGTAGAGAGAGTTACAGTAGTCTAGCCGGGACGTCACAAGCGCATGAGTGACTGTGCGAAGAGCGCTCCGGTCCAATAGGGGACACAATTGGCGCACCAGGAGAACCTGGTGGAACGCCCCCCTGGCCACGGCTGTCACATGGTCATCCATGGACAGCCGGGTATCCAGAAGGACGCCCAAATTGCGTACCCGATCCACGGGGGCCAGACGTTCGCCCCCAATGGCCAGTGATGGAGTAAACTGGTTGAACCAGGGCGCCGGTAGCCACAGCCACTCAGTCTTGGACGGGTTGAGCTTGAGTCTGTTACTTCCCATCCAGATCCGTACGGCTTCCAGACACGGGGACATGATTCGATAGCATCGTTGGGGTGGTTTGGGGTAGAGATGTACAGCTGGGTATCATCTGCGTACAGATGGCAATCTACCCCAAACCCACGAATGATCTCGGCCAGCGGCTTCATATATGTATTGAACAGGAGAGGGGAGAGGACCGACCCTTGTGGCATCCCACAAGAGAGCAGCCTCGAGGTCGACCTCTGCCCCCCTGCCAATACAAATTGCACTCGGCCAGAGAGGTAGGAGGAGAACCACCGCAAAATGGTGCCCCTCACCCCCAACCCCTCCAATCGATGCAATAGGATACCATGGTCGATGAAGAAGAGTTAGAAGAAGAACAAGTTAAAGGAACTATGATAGCTTGGGGGGGGGAAATTTTGGGCATGGAATTGAATTAGAGAAGTGGCAGAAATTATGGTCCCAAAATTACAAAATGACAATGTCAACAGCATATAAAGAAAATTTGTATAAGATGTTTTACAGGTGTCATCTAACCCCCACGAGAATAGCAAGAATGTTCAAGAATAAATTAGAAAAGTGTTGGAAATATTATCAGACACCGGGTTCATATTACCATATGTGGTGGACTTGCGCAGAAGCTAAAAGTTATTGGACTAAGATCCACACTTGGTTGGAGAAAATGACACAAAAACATATAGACTTTAAACCAGAGACTTTTTTTATTGGGAATTATACCAGAAATATATAATAGAGACTTGAAATACTTGATTGTAAATGTTTTAACAGCAGCTAGAATTGTATTTGCAAAAAATTGGAAAAATGAGAAAATACCAATGCAGGAGGAAAATATCCCAAAAATTATGGAATGTGCGAAAATGAGTAAATTGACATTTGAAATTAGAGAACAAGAAGATGAACTATTTTACAAGGTTTGGGATTTGTTTTATCAATGGTAAGATAAAAAATCATGGTAATGGAAAAAGTGGGAGAGCTTTTTATATTTTAAGAATAATAGAATGATATATGCAATACTATAAGGGTTTAGCACTGTTAAACAGATTAGATTGATGTAATGGAATAATGTTGTATGTATGATTTCAATATATAGAATATCTTGTTTAAAATTAAGGAATAATAATTACAGTTGAAAAAAATGACATTTAATAATAATGTGCTTATTTTTATCTAATTAACAATTTGTGATTCGACATATAATTGTTAGTGGTGACCATGGGAAAGACGCATAAAATCTTGTAACCAAACGACACGCTACATAAAATGGAAGAAGGTTGTATGTGTTTATATATATATTTAAAAGAATACAGAGAAGAAATTCTTTGAAGATTAATGACGTTTCATTATTCAAACCGGTCTCTGTCTCCAAAGACTCCAAATCAAAATAAATAAATAAAAAAGCACAGTATAATTAAAATACTTTGATATATTTCTTAGAAAGAAAGTAAATACATTAATTGCATTAATTAATTAATAAGATGAAGTTTGTACATCTAAAAGAGACTTTTTGGGGGCTAATAGAAACAAATCAGAAAAAAGGTCTGAGTCTGAAGAAATTACATGTCATTAAAAAGACCCTAGGGTATAATAAAAGAAATTAAAGTAAGACATTCCCAGCTTTCGATATGATTAGCAATCCTCATCTGCAGGAGGGGAGATCTTATGCAAAATGCTTAAGAAAAGAAGTCATAAATCTAAAATGCAAATGTTGAGTCTCAATTCTCAACCGCTTCACTTGGTGTAAGCATTAGATACATTGGTGAGAAATGCATTGAATGTTGTTTTTCCATGGAATCTGGAACACTGTTTGTTTTATGGATCTGCCATGAACCCCTGCCAAATCGGTACAATTACAGAATAACAGAGTTGGAAGGGACCTTGTAGGTCATCTAGTCCAACCCCCTGCCCAAACAGACCCTATACCATTTCCGACATATTTCCATCCAGCCTCTTCTTGAAAGCTTCCAGTGATGAAACTCCCACAATTTCTGAAGGTAACTTCCATTCCATTGATTGATTGATCCATTGGTTGATTTTTTGTGTGTGTGTGTGTGTGTGTGTGTGTGTGTGTGTGTGTGTGTACATACACACATACACACACATATGCTAGCCGATAAAACAGCATTGGTCGAGTATTTTTTTTAATTTTTTTCTTTATAAAGTTTTTTATATTTTTCATTTTCATAACATATAATCACATGTATACTATTACATAGTCAACATCGTATTATATTATTAAATGTTTACATCAATTCATCTTACCACCAACTCTCAAAAGCAATTAAACAATGATTGGCTCTTCTGCTCTCCATACACCATATTTGTACCTTATCCGTCACTTTCTTCTCCCTCTCTCCTCCTCCTAACTACCTCCTTTCTTCCCTCTGTCATCCTTCTTTTCTCTACTTCCCCTTCCTCTCTCCTCCTCTCTCCCCTTTCCACTCCTTCTTTCTCTCCTCCTGTTTCCCCCCCTTCCCTCTCTCCTATCCCTCTCTTCTTCGCTTGCCTCTCTCCTCTACTTCACACTCTTCCTCTCATTTACTTGGTGTATTTCAGCTTCTAAGTGAGTTCCATTTTATGTTGATGGTATTTATAATTCCTTTTTAATACACATATTTAATTTTAACATATACTGTATCTTCCTCCTTCTTTTTTTAAAAGAAAGAAAGAAAAGCCTGGCTATTTATTTATAAAGGAAAATGTCTGGACCAAACATAATTTCTAATGTTGGATTCCCCCCCTTACCAGAGGGAGCCCCCTTTGGAGTACTATGAAGCTGTTACCATGGCAACTCCACTGCCCTGTACAGTAGAAGCCATTTTATGGAAGTACAGTAGAAGCCATATTAATCTGGCTGATCTCCATTGCTCCTGACTTGTCTCTGTCCTATGTGTTTTTGGACCAGGTGCAGAAAGCAGTTCCTCCTCCTCTTCGCAGGCTGTCTGCCATTGCAAGCTTTCCCCAGCTGAAGCCTCCTCCAAGTCTCTTTCTGCCAGCTGTTCAGAGCCATCAATCAACTCTGTTCCTGACATGCCAGAAATGGGCTCATCCTCCTCAGAGCTGACATCTGAAGAGGACCGTAGGGGGTCTGAAGAGGAATCTAAGAGAGAAATGGTCACTCAATATGAAAAGCTGCCATAAGCTCCTTGTTTCAGTGCTGTTGTAACATCAAATGCTCACTAAAGGAATGTTTATAAGCAGGGCTGGGTTCCGGCAATCACTACTGCCAGTTCATGCGTGGGTGAGCTGCGGGAGCACTCTTGATGCACGCTGAGCACACATACGCAGTGCAATGAAAATCCGTAGAAGCAAAAAAAAAAAAAGATGGCAGCACCTATGGCGCCATCCAGAGAACTGGTTCAGGGGCATGGCAGGCCTGGGTCTCTGCCAGTTCCAGCGACCCTGGCCACCAAACCACTACCACTTTAGCCGAACCGGTCCGAACCGGTAGGAACCCACCACTGGTTAGAAGTCACTCTCTACCTGTAGTAATTCTACTGGTACTAATTCTAAGGGTTGTTTTCCTTCACATTGAACAAGAATTATTCCTGTAAGCCTGGTGTGTGAGTATTTCTATAAAAATTATGCATTGGGAGAATTTAATTACCCACCAAGGGAAAAACTACCCGGAAAAAGAATTTGATTAGAAAGAGGAAAAGCCACCTCAGTGACATCTCCATGATAAAACAATCACCATGGACACCGTACTACCTGCATTGTTTTTCAGGGTTAGAATTGCACTTGATCTTGGAGGGCAAGGTTAAAATTCAGTTAAAATTGAGACATTCGGGATGTGTAGCAAGACAACCGCCAAATCTATTTGATATTCTCTCCTTCTCTTATTTTAAAATGGAGGTCAGCAGTCGAGACACTGAAGGGCTTAGCTTGACCTTAATAGGGGGCTGATTTACCCATTACAGTTGCAGGAACTGGGCCTGGCTAGTCTAGGGAAGAGAAGGACCAGGGGAGACAGGATAGCAGTCTTCCAATATTTGAGGGGCTGCCACAGAGAGGAGGGGGTAAAGCTATTTTCCAAAGCACCCGAAGGCCAGACAAGGAACAATGGATGGAAACTGATTCAGGAGAGATTCAACCTAGTGGAGGCTTTCAAGAAGATACTGGGCTGTCATCTGTCAGACATGGTGTAGGGCCATTATGGCGAACCTATGGCACACATGCCAGAGGTGGCATGCAGAGCCCTCTCTGTGGGCATGCACGCCATTGCCAGCTGCTCTTCGCAGGAGCCAGAGCACTGGAAAATGGTCTGAAAATGCCCCCCAAATCAGCCAAAAAACAGGCTGTTTTTTGAGCCATTCTCGGGGCAAAAAACAGTCTGAAAATGATTTTAAAATGGCCCCAAATGCCCAAAATACAGCCAGAAAGCAGGCACATGCACTCTGGCCAGCTGGTCTTTGAGTTTCCAGCACCCCAGTGCATACACATGCACGCACATTCCGATTTGGGCACTCAGTGCTGAAAAGGTTTGTCATCCCTGGTGTAGGGTCTCCTGCTTGGGCAGGGGATTGGACTAGATGACCTACAAGGTCCCTTCCAACTCTTTAAATCTGTTACCTGGCTCAAAACATACATCCTTGCTTTTAGCTCACTGTATTTTGATTTTGGAGACCGCGAATTCTCCGGGGATTCTTCCTAAAACACCTAACCCTTAATACTCAGGAGCTAGCTTTGTCACTGTTGCAAGCTGACAATTATTTTTGTTTGAAATCTCTGGTGGTTTCCTGGATGGTATAGTTTTCATGGGGAAAAAGAAAAGAAAAATAGAATGGTGTGGTTTTTAGTTGGAGCAGTTTTTCATTGACTCCCCAGTCTAACTTATAAATGCTGGTGGTCCTCCTTTGAGAGTAAGTGTTACCCCTATCCAACCATTGTTTAGCTTTTTGAGATGTAGCTAAAATTAGCTAACTATTGCTGGGCAAACTTATAAAAAGCCTGTTTTTGATGGCAACATTTGAAGCCCACAGATCCTTCTCTGATTTCAGACACAAGGTTGGGGTGGGGGTGGGGACCCTGAGATTCCTTTTGCTTCTATCTGAATGACATAAACAACATTAGGCTGTTGCCCCAGAATGCTGACCCCCTTTGAGGCATGCGTGTTGATGCACCTAGAAAATGGACAAGACTTGGATCATGGCAGTGCGATGCTATTCACATCGGCTGCTTCCCAGGTGCAGTAAAAACAGAAATCTTCTTTGTGGAATGGAACAGAACGGAACAGAACAGAAGAATGGGGTGGAGTGGAATGGAATAGAATAGAATAGAATAATGGGATGGGATGGGATGGGATGGGATGGAATCAGAGGTTGCATTCAGCCAGTTCAGACGGGTTGGCAGTGAAAATTTTGAGTAGTTCAGAGAACCAGCAAATACCACCTCTGGTTGGCTCCGCCCTCCTGCCCCCGGTGTTCCCTGTCCTATATTCTCTCTTTTTTCAGCTCAGCTGATTCGCGTGGCAGAGTGGATTTCCATGCCTCAGCTGAGCTAAAAACAGCTCTGCTCACCAGTGCTGACACTGTGGCTGGTCTTCGAGTGCGGGTTGTGTGTGTGAAGCATCCTTTAGGCGCACACACAAAGTGCTCTTTCATAGGATCGGTCGGAAGAGATTTGGATAGGATAGGATAGGATAAGATAGGGATAGGGATAGGGATGGGATGGGATGGGATGGGAAGGGATGGGATAGGGATAGGGATAGGGATAGGGATAGGGATAGGGATAGGGATAGGGATGGGATGGGATGGAAAGGGATGGGGTATGATAGGATAGGATAGAAAAAAATAGAATAGAATGGAATGGAACAGAATAGAATTCTTTATTGTCCAAGGGTGATTGCATACACAAGGAATTTGTCTCCAATGCATAAGCTCACAGTCCGTATGCAGCAACAGAGTGATAGGCCCAGTGATGTGCGGTGAGGTTTATGGCTGGTGAGGCACTGACACAGTGGTGGGTTTCAAATATTTTTAGACTTGTGGACTTCAACTCCCAGAATTCCACAGCCAGGCATGCTCAGTTCCAATTTAAAATGACAGCATTTGTTTTTCTCCTTTGCGAAATAAATTTCTTTTTTTCATTTTCTTTTTTTTTCTCCCTTCCCCTCCTTCCTCCCACTCTCTCTCCCCCCCCCTCTCAAACACACACACACACACACACACACACGTTGGATTGGACTATCTCTCCTACCCCCTTCCCTCTCTCACTCATTCTCAAACAAACACACACACACAAGTTGGATTGGATATCTTTTCCAGTGGCTTGAAAGCAGCTCCTCTGCCATCCGCCCTATTCCCCTGCTGCCTTCCCCAAACACTTCCACCATTCCCGTGTAAGATTGAGATTGTCTTGGCAATGTTTCGGCGAGGTCTCAGGCGCCATCTTTAGGCTGGTGTTTTTGGCTTAAAGCGTGGTCGGAACTGCTGTCTTTCTATAAATCTTGGTGGGTATGTGTGAAGTGCTGGCATTGTTTCAGTAAGTGGAATGATTGGTTGTGTGGCTGTATCATGATTGGTAGGTTGGGGCTCATTGGTGCTGGCTGTGTGTCCGTTGTTGTTTTGTGTTGTAATGGCCTGGGTGGTGGGTGGGGCTTGTTTGTTAACTAGGGCTTGTTTCCAAATGTCCGGTAGGCGTAGGTATCGTCACGTTTCTTCATGTTGTGGGGGTGTTTCTCTATGAAACCACGCTTTAAGCCCAAAACCCAGCCTGAAGATGGTGAGTGAGACCTCAGCGAAATGTTGCCAAGACAATCTCAATCTTACATGGGAAAAGACCTGAATACAACAAGATCAGCATACCCACACCCGTGAAAATCTACCAAAACATATACATACACACACACACACACAACGTGCATATGTATATGTGTGTATGTATGTGTGTATATATATATATACACATACATATGCATACACACAAACATTTATACATACATACATACATACATACATACATACATACATACGTGTGTGTGTGTTGTATTTGTACTGATAAATAACATATATATACATATATATACTCCGGGTGCCGTCCTCCAGAGAGTGCCAGAGGGCAGGGCCCAGGAGTAGGGCCTTCTCTGTAGTGGGCCCCACCCTTTGGAATGACCTCCCCCCAGACATCAAGACAACAACCGACCTTCGCTTCTTCCGTATGAAGCTGAAAACCTACCTGTTTCGACTAGCTGACCTGGCATAATACTACAACCTCTCCAGCCCAGGGCATTTTTAATTGGTAATTTTAGTTTTTAAGGGTTAATTTCACTGGGGTTTTAACTTTTTTAGGTATTGTAACTTATTTATTTATTCTTACCTCCTCTGTACGCTATATAATACTTTTGTACGTCGCCCCGAGTCCCTGTGGGGAGAGGGGGCGACTAATAAGTTCAAGTAATAAATAATAAATAAATAAATAAATATATGTTTTCTGAGGTTTTCGCGGGTGTTTGTATGTATGTCTTTGGTTGTTCGGGTTTTCTCCCGCGTAGGATTGGAAGTATCTTCACGACGTTTCGATGAAGTCTCATTCATCATCTTCAGGCTGGTGCTTCCGGCTTGGTGCTTCCAGGAGCAATGTGAGATCTCAGCCGGTTCCTCCTTTTAACTGCCAGTGGGGGTTTGTGCTGATTGGGTGGGGGCTTGGCTGCATTCTGATTGGGTGGAGGTGTATTCTGATTGGTAGGGGGCTTGGCTGTGTTCTGATTGGATGGGAGTTTGGCTGTGCTCTGATTGGATGGGGGCGTGTTCTGTTTGGGTGGGGGCCTGGTTGTGCTTGTGTTAGTCTGAGTTGCAGAGGGATTTGAGCTGGTGAGCTGCTTTACTGTTGTTTGGCTTTGCGTTTGTGGTCGTGCCACATCTCCGTGGTGGGCATCAGTTTGCTTAATGTATGGATCTGAGGGGTTTAAAGTGGCTAATAATGCAGCTGTGGTCTGGCTTCTGGTTTGTGGTCCGGCTTCTGGTTTGTGGTCATTATCGGTGTGGGTTTGGGCTTGCTTTTTGCGTGGATGTGTGATAGTGACATCCTGTGTGGTTTTCGTGAGTGTGGGTCTGGTATCATTCTTTGTGTTAGGGACTCGTTTGTCAGTGAGGGCGGGTTTCCAAATGGCTGGTAGGCGGGAGGTATCATCTCGTTTATTCATGCTGTGTGGTCGTTTTTCTATCTCAATAGCTTCTCTGATTATTCTGTTGTTAAAGTGTTCAATTTTGGCAATAGTTCTGGTCTTTTTAAAGTCTATATCATGTCCTGTGGCTTTGAGGTGTTGGACCAGGGAAGAAGTTGGTTCCTCCTTTCTGACTGAGTTTTTGTGTTCTTCAATGCGTGCCTTTATTCTTCTGTTGGTTTGTCCGATGTATGTGGTGGGGCAGGTGGTGCATGGGATTTCATATACTCCTTGATTTTCTAACTCTATTTTGTCTTTGGGGTTTCTTAGGATGGTGGATATTTTTCGGTTTGTGTAGAATGCTGTCTTGATGTTGTGTTTGTGGAGGATCTTGCTGATTCTGTCTGTGGTGCCTTTTATGTATGGGAGGAGGGCTTTGCCGTTTTCTTGTTCACTGTCTTAGATTTTAGTGGGGTTTTCTTTTTGGATTAGGTTAGTGATATTGTTTCTTTGGAATCCGTTGGATGTTAGTACGTTGGTGAGAGTGTGTAGTTCGGTTTTGAGGTGTTGTTCGTCAGCTAAGCGTTTTGTTCTGGAGATGAGTGTCTTGGCTACAGAGTTGATCTGTGCTGGGTGGTGGTGTGAGAGTGCGTGCAAATAGCGGTTTGTGTGTGTTTTCTTCTGGTAGATGGTGTGTCCTAGGGATCCATTGGATTTCTTATAGACTAAGACATCCAGGAAGGGGAGTTGGTTATTGGCTTCTGTTTCCATGGTGAACTGTATTTTGGAGTGTAGGCTGTTGAGGTGTGTGAGGAAGTTGTCCAGTTTATCTTTCCCGTGTGGCCAGATTATGAAGGTGTCGTTTACATATCTGAGCCAGAGTTTGGGTTTGTGATCGGATTTTTCTAGAGCTTGGGTTTCAAAGTGTTCCATGCAGCCTGCTGTCTGGGTGGGAAATGCCTGGAATGCAATAAAGCCCACCCACCCACTCACCTCCTGCTGGCAGGCTGGGGTGAGAGGAGAGGCAGAGAAGCGGGAGGGGAGCTGATCCAAGCCTTCCAAAAGAAAGAGGCTGAGGGAAAGTGTGTGTGCTACAGCATGGCTCTTTGCCTGGCTTCTGTGGATGACTCTGCTTAACTGTTAAAAGAAGCCTCTAAAAAACTGCCCTCTACTATGAGGCAGGAGAACTGTGTGCCTCACCTACATCAGGAATTTTTAGGCTTTTAACCCTTGCTTAACTCTGCACGAGCGATCATAAAACGCCTAAAGTCAGACTAGATGAGGCATGCAGTTCTCCTGCCTCATCGTAGAGGGCGTTTTTTTAAGGGGCTTTTTTAAATAGTTAAGCAGAGTCATCCACGGTGAGGCAGCAACTAGCTCAGCTTTTTCCTTTTACATTTTTTTTCTTTTCATGATGAGAGCGGTGAGGCTGTGCCTCACTTGCCTCACCTGACTGCACGTCACTGGATAGGTCATATATCATAAGTCATAATTACAATAATTAATCATAAGGTACAACAACGTGATAGATACCAATAGGAGAAGGTAGTAAGAAAGATGAGAAAGATGAGAAGGACAATAGCAATACAGCCTTACTACATGGGTAAATATCTTTAGACAGCTCTGAGGGAATTAGATGTTCAGCAGAGTAATGGCACGGGTTGTGTGTGGAAAACTTTCTTTGTCTCTAGTTGTTTTCACCTGCAATGCCCTATAGCGGCGTCCAGAGGGGAGTCATTGAAACAGTTTTATGTCCAGAATGTGAGGGGTCTGTAGATATTTTCTCAGTGATTTTGGTTGCGTTTAGGAGTCTGACAGCCCAAGGATAGAAACTATTTTTAAACTGATTTGTTCGGCTGGCTCTACTTCAATGTCTTCTGCCTGATGGCAGAAGTACGAAGAGACACTGACCAGGGTGGGAATCATCTCTGAGTAACTTCCTCAGTGTAGTTTTCTAGTATGATTGCTTATTTAGTATCCTATGATTATCACTGTGCTATATGTTATATTTTTTATGTACACTGAGAGCTTGTGCACCGAAGACAAATTCCTTGTGAGCCCAATCACACTTGGTCAATAAAGAATTCTACATTAATGAGGTAGAAATACATTTTTCCGTGACTCTCATCTAACGCTGTGTAAGAGCAGTAAAAATTATACAAGGAAAGATTGTCCTTTTTCTACTTTCGAAGAATTCTTGTCATGTATACGAAAAGCTGTACATTAGATCAAAAGACACCTAAAGGCTATTTTAAATTATAGCTAGAAATTGTGGCTTGGGGGAATGATTTTAATCTCACTAGGCACTCAGAAAAATGGAAGCATGACTTGCACAATTTCTACAGCTGGAGATGACAGTCCGAATCGTCATATGGATCACTTTGTCATGTGATAATACATTTTTTCAGGGGTGAAATGCTACCGGTTCGAGCCAGTTCGCCCGAACCAGTAGTAAAAAATGCTTAACAAAGTAAAAAAAAAAATTCCAATGATCAGCTGTGCAGTGCGATGGTAGGAACTTTTTTAAAAACTTTTTTTTAGCATTTGGGGTTTGTTTTTGCTCCCAGGAGGCTTCACTGAGGCCTGCTAGGCCAAAAACAGGGATGGGGTGGGGTGCTGCGAAAGAAAGAAAAAGAGAAAAAAAGAAAGAAAGAAAGAAAGAAAGAAAGAAAGAAAGAAAGAAAGAAAGAAAGAAAGAAAGAAAGAAAGAAAGAAAGGAGGGAGGGAGGGAGGGATGGGAGAAAAAAGTGACGGAAGGCAGAAATAAATAAATAAATAGGGAGGGATGGGAGAGAAAAAGGAAGGGAAGGGAGAAAGAAAGAAAGTAAGAAAGAAAGAGAAAGAAAGAAAGAGGGAGGGAGGAATGGGAGAAAAAAGGGAGGGAAGGGAGAAAGAAAGAAAGAAAGAAAGAAAGAAAGAAAGAAAGAAAGAAGGAAGGAAGGAAGGAAGGAAGGAAGGAAGGAAGGAAGGGAAAAAGAAGAGCGAAGAAGGACCACAAACCTGGCCACAGATGCAGCTTCAGAGTTTAACTTGAAAGAGCACAGCAATCCAGGGCTGGAAGGGACCTAGAGGTCATCTAGTCCAACCCTGCTCCAGCAGGACATTGTTAAAGTGAGTTTCTGTCTTTTGACCCCCTATCACATGACTACATAGGCACGCCCACCCAGTCACATGACCCCCCCAAAGCCACGCTCACAGAACCAGTAAGAAAATAATTTAGATTTCACCACTGATTTTTTTCACTGATTCTAAATAACAATAATGTGAACATCATTACCAAAGCTGTCATAAACTTGTTAAGGATGCATTGGTTTGAGAAAACATCCAGGGAATCCATCCACTAAAGCAGATGTGCAAAGGGAAGGAGATGTGTAGAAAAAAACATTACATTTTATTAAAAGCCAATGCAATCCTTAGGTGAAAACCTGAATAAGGATAAACAGATCTAATGGATAACAGAAAATGCTTGGTGGTGTCGCCTGTTGGCCGCCGGCCCCTCCATCAGCTGAATCAGAAGAGGAAGAGGCATGGAAGTCAGGATCAGCATCAAGGCAACCTGATAGCTCCGAGAGGGAAGAGGGAATGCAGCTGGAGAGAGAGAGAGAGAGAGAGAGAGAGAGAGAGAGAGAGAGAGAGAGAGAGAGAGAGAGAGAGAGAGGGAGGGAGGGAGGGAGGGAGGGAGGGAGGGGGGGAGGCGCAGCCTGGGCCATCCGTCAGCCCTCAGATGAAGTGTCAACAGCTCCCAAGTCTGGAGGTGGCTGATGAGGAAGAGGAGGAACAGCTGGGTCCATTGCCTGATGTGTGGATGTGCCGAAAGCAGAGGAGAGGAGAGCAGTGGAAATATATGGGCCGGTTCTTGGGATGGAAGAGCCACGGCTGTTAGCCAAGGCCCACCCTAGCTCTGGAGATAAAAGGCAGGGGGCAGAGATGAATAGATAAGGCAGACAACTATTCATCTCCATGCTGGACAGATTTTGTAGCCTGCTGTGTGTGTGAGAGAGAAACTTTTTGTCAGGGCTGCTGGCACTCCAAATAAAGGAATCATTGATTTAACTACAGAAGGTTTGCCATGTTTTGGAGGTGGGTCAAAACATTAGGTTTCTCCTCATGAAAGATCTGCTGCTTTTCCTTTCAGGTTTTGGAAGCATCTGCAGTCCTCATATTTGTGCAATAGGTCCACGTGGCATCTCTCATTTAGCATTGCAGGAGATTGTGAGGAAGAAAGAGAAAGGAGAAGATAAAAAGATAGACTGTCTTATCTTCTAAATGGCAACGGAGCCCAGGTGGCAAGGAACCTTGGAAGAACCCTTTGAGATCCTTCAAAGACTCGTCTTTAAATTACTCACAATTAATAAATGTTTGAAATTCCTTTGGCGGTTTGCAAGAGTCGGTAGTTACAGGACCCAATCTGGATGGGTCACCTGAATCAGAACCATTGGTCCTGGAGACCGATGATGTTGCAACAATCATAAGAATACAAAAATGGTCCTAAGTCACTTTTTCAGGGCTGTAGTATCTTGGAATGGTCCCTAAACGAACGGTTGTGTTAAGAAGTAGCTGTACTGATATCCACCTCCTTTCCCCTGTCACTCATTGGCTGTGAACAGAAGGACTCAAAACTAGGGATGGGATTCAGCTGGTTTGGACTGGTTTGGGCAAACCGATGCTAATTTTACATCTGATTCGCTGAACCAGTAGTTGCAAGATGTGGCTGGCCCTGCCCATCCCTCCCCTCCCAGGAGTCTTCATGTGGTCTGTTTTGGCTGCCACATAAGTGCAGGGCCCGCGTGGAGGCTCTGGGAGGGCGAAAAATGAGACTTCCGGAAGTCCAGGGGAGGCAGTTTTCACCCTCCCGGAGGCTCAAAGAAAACCTCCAGAGCCTGGGAAGAGTGAAAACACCCCACCCCCAATGGTGCAGGAGGCCAAGTAGGCCATGCCCTCCATGGCCACGCCCAACCAGCAACCGGCAGAGAACTGGTTGCTAAAAATTTTGAACCCCACCCCTGCTCATAACCATAAGTTTCTACACTCTCTTCTGGGAGAGAAGGAAGGGCTGAACTCCAAAATATCCAGAGTGATTGAAAGAAATTGAATACTCTCAGTCACCAGTTATTTTAATAAATGGTTATTACAGAGCTATTCTTTAGGAACAGCATCTGTGCAGCTAAAAAATAAAAATCAAAGGAACAATTAGTAACAAAATTAGAGCTGAAGGGGTCTTGAGCCAGCTAATGCAAAAAGAAGCAATTTCTTCTATTGTCTCCTCCAAACGCATTCGTCCCTTTCCCTCATCACCACGGTTGTGGTTTCTCCAAATTATCTGCAGTGTTGCTGGGAATAACCACTCAAAAGGAAGAGAAAGAATGCTAAATGATGAATTACCCCCATCAACCAATCAGTAGATTTTACATGCTATAAATGAACCTTCCTGAAACAGTCTGCTAATTTTGAGGATGTAGGGAAGGATGCTTTACAATGCTCGAGACAGCGTTTAAGTGCGGAATACCCAACAACAAGTGTGCAGAAGGCTGTGCTAAAAAATAAAGTTCATAAGAAATATCCTCTGTAATGTTCTACGTGTGCAACTTTGTGGCATAATATACCATAGCTGCACACGTACAATGGACCAGTGGGATGCAGGTTTAAGCTTCCAGTTCATATGGTAAGTAGTATGCAAGATGACCAGGTTGAGCCTGAGGGGGGGATCAAACATGTCATATATTGTATCCTTTCCTCCCCGACTTACGACCGGGGAATTCCCCCTGTTGTCAGCCAGCAACAGCCATGCTGCGCCTTAGCCAATCAGGCGCGGCATGGCTGAAGGCGGGCTGACTTGCGCTCCTGATTGGTTCCTTGGCCTGACAGCTCTTCGTATAAATAGCTGTCAGGCTAAGGAAAGGGGATTCTCTCCTGTATTACTTGACATTGCTTCTTGTTAATAAAACAGAGTTGGACGTTCCTCTTGTGTCAAGCCTCGTCTTTCCCCACACTTCTTCACTGGCGACGAAGGTGGGATCCTGCTGAGGCGACGACCCTGACGGAACCCGACCTCTGTTACTCAGCCGCTTGAGTTTAGCTCCCCGAGCCGCACAACTCCAAGCCGCTATGTCTTCGCTTCCCCCGTTCGCTCCCTTCGGCACCGACGGAGAGGGATGGACGGGGTTTTTGGAGCGTTTTGAATGCTTCCTGCGAGCCAACGGGAAGCGGGGTATTCCGATGGAGGAGAAGTGCAGCTTCTTCCTCAGTAGCTGCGGAACCCCTATGTTCAACGCCGCCCGGGCGTTGGCAGCCCCTGTGCCAGTCCACGACCTAGACTGGGACACGCTGATGGCCAAGCTGAAGGGACATTACGCCCCGACCCCATCGAAGATCACCAGGCGATACGCTTTCCGTCAGTGCGTCCAGAAGCCGCACGAAGACGTCAGCCAGTTCCTCCAGTCCTTGCGGACCACAGCCATTCCCTGCGAGTTCCCTGACTTGGAGGACAATCTGGTTGAACAATTCGTCAGCGGCATCAGGGACCGACGGCTGAGGAGGCGTCTCCTGGCCCGACCAGAAATCACCCTGTCAGAGGCGGTCGCTGATGCACGGGCGGCGGAGTTGTCGGAGCAATCTGTTGCTGAGATGGACCGCCACCCGTTTCAATCTTCCCCAGCGCAAACCTGCCTCATCGATCAGCTGGTGCCCATTCCGAGCCCGGCTGAGGAAGAGGAAGAACTCGTGGCTCGCCTGGCAGAACTGCAAAGGCGCCGCAATCCGCGACCTCCGCGCCAGACTGTGACAGCCTGCCTTGGCTGCGGTGGCAGCCACGACCGGTCAGCCTGCCCATTCCGGGCATCCATCTGCCGCCGGTGCTCGAAAAAAGGGCACCTGGCCCAAGTTTGCCGTGCTGTGTTACCACCACCACCATCCCAGGGAGCCACAGGCCAGCAGATGACAGCCGGACCGCAGCAGCAGCCCCGCCGCCAGCCGCGCTCGAAGGCCAGCTGTTACACCGTGGAGCCAGGCCCTGCAGCAGCCGCCCCTGCAGAGGCGATCTACCAGGCCTCCGCAGGTGCGGACAGAATCAAGGCGGCAGTCCTCATTGAGGGCACGCCTTGTATAATGGAGGTGGACTCCGGCTCGTCCCGCTCCTTAATCGCCTGGGCGGACTTTCAGAAACTGTGCCCCGGCGTCCTAAAACGCCAGCTGTCTGCTAGCCCCGTGGCCTTAAGGGACTATCAGGGGTCACTTATCCCAACCCTGGGCTGCCATACAGTTAGGGTTGAATACGGGGGGTTTTCGGGGTGCCTGCCAATCCTAGTGGTTGAAAAGCCCCTCCCCGCTCTATTGGGGCTAGATTGGTTCCCCGCCCTTGGTCTCTCCGTGCAGGGGGTGCACTCCATCTCAGACACACCCCCTGACGTAGCTGCTGTCATCTCCGCCTACGCGGACGTCTTTGACGGCCAGCTGGGACTATACAAGGGCACCCCCATCTCTCTTAACTTAGATCCCCAGGTTGCTCCCATTAGGCTGAAGGCCCGCAGGGTGCCTTTTGCCTTGAGGGCCAAAGTTGATGAGGAGATTGACCGCTTGTTGGCGCAGGGCGTACTGGAGCCTGTTGACTACTCGCGTTGGGAGACCCCAATAGTGGTCCCTGTGAAGGCCGACGGTTCCATACGCCTCTGCGCCGATTTTAAGTCAACCATCAATTTGGCCCTTCAGGCAAACCCCTATCCAGTCCCTGTCGTACAGCACCTGCTCCACTCCCTGGGGCAGGGCTGTATTTTTGCGAAACTGGATATGGCGCAGGCTTACCAGCAGCTCCCGGTGGATGACGAAGCGGCGGCCGCGCAGACTATCGTCACCCACCGAGGGGCTTTCCGTTGCCGCCGCCTCCAATTTGGCGTTTCCGTGGCCCCGGGGATCTTCCAGAGCCTCATGGAGCGTTTGCTCCATGGGCTCCCTGGCGTTGTACCCTATTTCGACGATGTCCTGATCGCTGCATCCAGCCGCTCAGGACTCCTCGAAGTACTGGGGAAGGTCCTCGACCGTTTTAGGGGCGCGGGTCTCAAATTAAAGCGCAGCAAATGTTCATTTGCTGTGCCTAAAGTGGATTTCCTCGGTTTCTCCATAGATGCCCACGGAATCCACCCCACCCCTGCAAAAGTCGCAGCCATCAAGAACGCCCCCACCCCCGCCACTAAGGCGGAGCTGCAGTCGTTCTTGGGGCTTTTAAATTTCTACGCGCCATTTTTGCCACACAAGGCGTCACTAGCCGAGCCGCTGCATCGGTTGCTCGACCGATCGGCAGCCTGGCGCTGGGGCAGCCGCGAAGCGCATGCGTTCGCGGCTGTCAAAGACATGCTGACGTCAGAGGCAGTCCTAGTCCAATATAGTGACAGGATGCCCCTGACTCTAGCGTGTGACGCCTCCCCCGTGGGTTTGGGGGCTGTCCTGAGCCACGTCCTTCCCAACGGCTCAGAAGCCCCCATAGCTTTTTATTCCCGGACACTCTCTCCAGCGGAGAGGAACTACAGCCAGATCGACAAGGAGGCTCTGGCTGCCGTGTCCGGGGTTAAAAAGTTCCACGAATACCTCTACGGACGGCATTTCACGCTCTTCACTGACCACAAGCCGCTCCTTGGGCTTCTGGCCGGTGACCGTCCGACCCCTCCCATTCTGTCACCCCGGATGACACGTTGGGTGGAGTTCCTAGCGGCATACTCGTATGCCCTGGTCTACCGCCCTGGCAAGCAGCTAGGGCATGCTGATGCCCTCAGCCGCTGCCCCTTGCCCGTCTCCAACCCTCAGACAGTGCCTTGCATGTCTGTTTTGGCCATTGCAGACCTCGCCTTGCCGCTCTCTGCGGGCGATGTGGCGGCAGCGTCTCTGGCCGACCCCACCCTCTCCCAGGTGATGACCTGGGTTCTGCGGGGGTGGCCTGAGGGGCCGGTGTCCGACGGCCACCGCCCCTACAAGGCCAGGCAGTTAGAGCTGTCCCTTCACAGTGGGTGCCTCCTGTGGGGAGACAGGGTGATCATTCCACCCACACTGCGTGACCAGGTGCTATCTCGCCTCCATGAGGGCCACCCTGGCATAGCGCGCATGAAGGCATTGGCGCGCAGCTATGTCTGGTGGCCCCGGCTGGACGACGAGATAGCTACCTGGGTTGCCAGGTGCTCGACCTGCCAGGTCTCCCGTCCAGCGCCTCCGGCGGCCCCGCCGCGGGAGTGGGAGATTCCCCGCGGCCCGTGGTCACGCCTCCACCTGGACTTCGCCGGGCCTTTCCGAGGTCAGGTTTTCCTGGTTGTGGTGGACGCTTACTCGCGCTGGGTGGAGCTCATCATCATGACCTCCACCACAGCCGAGGCCACTGTCCGAGCACTGACGCGCCTGTTTGCCACCCACGGCTTGCCAGACGTCGTTGTGTCGGACAATGGTCCTCAGTTTGCGTCCACCGTGTTCCAGGGTTTCCTGGCCACCCAAGGCATCAGGCATGCCCTCGTCGCTCCCTATCATCCGGCCAGCAATGGCCGGGCGGAACGCGCTGTCCGCTCGGCCAAAGACGCCCTTGGCCGCATGGACAAGGGCGACTGGCCCACGAGGGTGGCTGCTTACCTCCTGGTTCAGCATTCCACCCCGTGTCCCTTGTCCGGCAAAACCCCAGCTGAGCTGCTGATGGGCCGGCGCCTGCGGACCACCTTAGATAGGTTGCACCCAACCTATTCTGAGGCACAGCCGAGCAACCTGGGGCCCCCTCCCCGCTCCTTCCGTGAGGGCGATCCAGTGTGGGCTAGGGCTTTCTCCGGGGATATTAAGTGGGTGCCTGCCACCGTCACTTTTGTAACCGGCCCCTGCTCTTACAGGGTCCGGACCGCCGACGGTGCAGACTGGCGCCGCCACGTGGATCAATTAAGGCGCCGCGAACCTTTGGATCCACACAACAACCCCGCAGAGTCGGCCTCGCCAATTCCACCCGAGGCCCTGGGGTTGGCGCCGCACCCGTTTCCCCAGCCGTGGCAGTTGCCCAGGCCGCAAGAGGTTTCGCCAGAGACTGTTCCAGGCGCCTTCCGCCTTCCACAGCCCTCCATCGTTTCAGCCCCCGTTGGGCTACCAGCTCCGCCGTTGCAACCGACTTTGGCCTTCCCTCAATCAGGCCAGCCTGTCCCTCGCAACAATTCAAAGTTCCCTGACTCAAGCCCGTCAGCGGCCGCGCCACCCCGGCCCTGCCTACCTGTTCCAGAGTCTCCGCCTCCTCCTCCTCCGGCTGGGGTAGGCCTTCAAGATGGCGCCCGGAGCTCCACTCCCTTCAGGGAGGAGCTCCCACGGACACCACCTCCTTCTCCGACGGTCTGCCCAGTTCTGCGGCGTTCTGGGCGTGTCCGTCGCCGCCCAGCCTATCTTAGCGACTACGCATGCTCCACTGCTACGCATGCGTACTCGCTGGGGGGGAAGGAGTATTGTATCCTTTCCTCCCCGACTTACGACCGGGGAATTCCCCCTGTTGTCAGCCAGCAACAGCCATGCTGCGCCTTAGCCAATCAGGCGCGGCATGGCTGAAGGCGGGCTGACTTGCGCTCCTGATTGGTTCCTTGGCCTGACAGCTCTTCGTATAAATAGCTGTCAGGCTAAGGAAAGGGGATTCTCTCCTGTATTACTTGACATTGCTTCTTGTTAATAAAACAGAGTTGGACGTTCCTCTTGTGTCAAGCCTCGTCTTTCCCCACACTTCTTCATCATAAGTCATGAGTCCTTGCACGCCTACAAGAGAGCTAAATCCAGCCCACCTTGAATACCTTTCTTATCTCCCGCTCATTTCCCTTGACTGTTAGTTGGTCAGATTCAGTGGTGGGATTCAGCCAGTTTGCACCACTTTGGGAGAACCAGTTGTTAAGTTTCTGAGCAGTTTGGTGAACTGGTTGTTGGAAGAAATCATTAGGGCTGTGAACCGGTTGTTGAATTATTTGAATCCCACCATTGGTCAGATTCTTGTAGAAATCTTAAGCTTGCAATAAATCTTTACACTCATTTGAACTGCCTGGATCTCTTGATTTCTCCAGTGCCTGACAGGTAGTGGTTGGCTTGAAACAGTCGTTCTGAGCTCAAATAACCTCAGGAAATTGTGGGAATAACTTTAGGGACATGCTAATAGATGCCTGGGGCGATTCTTCTAGAGGATATCTATCTATGTGGTCACTAAGAGTCCATATTGACTTGATGGCATGCAATCAATTGTCACGAATGTACACTGCGGTGTAAAGATACATAAAAGTGACTTGAGGGATGAGGGAAAGAGATGTTGCCTAGGGAACAATCAGACAAGAGGAGGAGGTCTGTCCAGAGGAGCAACAGTCAGAAAAAGAAACTTAGAAAGACCCAAATGCCACATTGATTCTAGTGGTTCAGTTTGGTCTAGTGCCATGATGGCAAACCTATGGCATGCGTAGCACAGGTGGCACATGGAGCCATTTGTCCAGTCACTTGAGGCGTCACCATGTCAGCTGGCCAGGCGCATGCGTGTGCTGGCCAGCTGACTTTGGCCTTTTTTGAGGCTATTTTTTTCTCCACGGAGGCTTCAGGAGCTTCCCTGAAGCCTCCAGAGCATGAAAAACCAGCCCTTAGGGCAAACCGGAAGTTTGGGAAGGTACTTCCGGGTTGCTCGTAGAGACGGTTTTAGCCCTCCGGAGCCTTCAGGAGGCTTCAGGAGGCTTCCCTGAAGGCTCCGGAGGGCAAAAAACAACCCTACAAGCAAACAGGAAGTCACTTCCGAGTTGCTCGTAGGGCTGGTTTTAGCCTCTGGAGCCTTCAGGGGCCTTCCAGAGGCTTCCATGAAGGCTCCAGAGGGCTAAAACCACCCCTACGAGCAAACTGGAAGTTCGTTCCTGAACTTCTGGTTTTTCGCACTCTGGAGGCTTCAGGAAAGCTTCTGAAGCCTCTGGAGGGTCTCTGGGGAGTGGGAGAGGCTGTTTTCGCCCTCCCCAGGCTCCTATAAAGCCTCTGAAGCCTGGGGAGGGTGAAAAAAGCACATCAAAAATGGATGGGGAGCAGTGGTCATGTGTGCATGTGTGCTGGGGTCGTGCACATAGCATCATGGGTATGGCACGCCCATGCACAAACCCCCCCCCCGTGCTCCCCCCACTTTTGGCACACAAGCCACAAAAGGTTTGCCATCACTGGTCTAGTGGTTTAAGGCCCTCAGGCTAGAAAGTGGGAAATTGTGAGTTCTAGTCCCACCTTAGGCATGAATGCCAATTGGATGACTGAGCCAATCAACAGGGGAATTGAGTTCTACTCCCACCTTATCCATGAAACCAGGATGAGTGATTTTGGGAGACAGGGTTGTTGTTATGAGAACAATAGGAAGTTGAAATTGTGTTGGATATGTTTGTCACCTTGAGTTATTTGTGAAAACAATGCAGGCAGGATACCAATCAATAAATAGTGGTTGCTAAATGAATCACCGTAAGTCAAGGACTATATATATATATGGGTGGGCTCACATTCCTATTATTAGGATGGAGGACAGCTATGTATGTGCCCACATCCTATCTCAGACTAGTGTAGTTCATGCTTTGTTTCTAGTTCAGATCTTTCTCCATATTCTATGAACGTTTTGTTGACATAAGATGCAAGGGTCCATTTCATTTCTTCTCTTTTTGCCCTGGTTTTTTTCTTTTTTTTCACTTGCTCATTTTTGCAGAAGTGTCATATAGAACTGCTCTTTAGAAGGCCAGATCCTGAAGAGGAAACTCAAAGACTTTGGCCACCAGATGAGAAGGAAGGACTCCCTGGAGAAGAGCCTCATGCTGGGAAAGACTGAGGGCAAAAGAAGAAAGAGAAGACAGAGAAGGAGTTGGCTGGATGGAGTCACTGAAGCAGTCTGCATGAGCTTAAATGGACTGCAGGGGATGGTAGAGGACAGGAAGGCCTGGAGGAATGTTGTCCATGGGGTCGCAATGCGTCCGACATGACTTCGCAACTAACTAACAACATATAGAATGTTGTTTTACATAATGGCTTCCTATATGATACAGATAGGCC
This sequence comes from Natrix helvetica, assembly GCF_964273705.1. Classification (NCBI taxonomy): domain Eukaryota; kingdom Metazoa; phylum Chordata; class Lepidosauria; order Squamata; family Natricidae; genus Natrix; species Natrix helvetica. Next base: position 71,927,486 of record NC_138558.1, on the reverse strand, counting down.
TGCAGTCGTATTCCTTTTACGATCTTTGGCCTACCACACTCTTTCTCTTTCTTTAATATGCTGTTTCTTTAGTGGGGAATAGTGAGGGGGGAATAGTAAGGAGCAAAATGTGTGTTGTCAAAATAAAGCATTCCTTTCTAGAAGGCCAAGGTCATCCGCACCTCTGCACCTGACCGGAAACAGATGGGTGGAAATGCTAGCATGGCAGTGGAAGATTGGACCATGTGATGGACTTGGGGGTGTGGGGACAAGATCATGAACTTTCAACTGGGTGGAAACCCCAGGAAGCCTTCAGATTCAGGTTTCCACAGTTTGTACCAACATGTCTCTCTTATTAAATTGGACCTTTGATGGAAGCTATGCCTTGAATTCTGATTTAATTCCGGATGATATTTGGAATGCTGACAGACAGTCCTTGACCTATAACATTTTATCTAGCAATCATTTGAAGTTACAACAGCACTGAAAAGATGACTTGTGACCAGTTTTTACATTTACGACCATTGCAGTGTTCCCCAATGCTCATGTGATAAAAAATCAGACGCTTGGGAATTGACTCACATTTATGATGGTTGCAGTGTCCTAACAAGCAAAATCCATGGGGAAGATTAAGATTCACTTAACACCCCTGGTATGAAATGTTGTTAAATGGGACGTGACTCACTTAACATACGTCTCACTTAGCCACGGAAATTTTAGTCTCAGTTGTGATCATAAGTTGAGGACTACCTGTATTCTGTAGTAATGGGAAGGGGGTGTTTATCAGATTTTCCACAAGCAGGTTCATTTCAATATATCGAGCGGCAACAAACGTTTGGGCTTCCCGTAACTTCGCTCAATCCATAGCGAAGTCAAAATAAAACTTAGAAAATGTAAAAGATTTTTTTTTAAAAAGATGCAAACTGAAGGTAAAGGTAAATGTTCCTCTTGGACATATGTGCTAGTCTTCCCAACTCTAGGGGGCAGAGCTCATCTCCATTTCAAAGCCAAAGAGCCAGTGCTGTCCAAAGACATCTCCGTGGTCATGTGGTCAGTATGACTAAACGCCAAAGGCGCACAGAACGCTGTTCCCTTCCCACCAAAGATGGTTCCTATTTTTCTACTTGCATTTTTATGTGCTTTCGAACACTAGGTTGGAAGAAGCCCGGACAAGTAATGGGAGCTCACTCCATTACATTGCGCTAGGGATTCGAACTGCCAAACCTCTGACATTTCTGATCGACAAACTCAGCATCTTAGCCACTGAGCCAACACGTCCCTTATAAAAGATGCAAGCTACACAATGCTTAATATTGTGCGCTGAGTTATTGTGTGGTAAGATGGGAATCTAATCATTTTTGCAAACAAAGAAATAAATGTTAAGGCCTGATAAAATGAATCAATCTCGCTGTTGTTTTTTGACAGCTTTTGCGTTTTTCTCTTGGGATTTCAATTTACGTCTTCCAAGAGAAGGAAAGTGAGACAATTCCTTGCAGAACGTGCGCGTACTCGCCTCTCCTTCTCCAAAAGTGTTATTATCCATCCTCAATGTCACATACAGCACACAGGCGTGAAGCCCATAACGGTTGCTTAGCAACGGAGGTAGCATCTCAGCTCAAGCAACATTCATCTTATTTAAGACCTATTAGACTCAATGTAACCAAACCTCACAATGAAAAGCACTTCACAGCTGGTTCTCGGGTTTTTTATCTGAAAGTTTTACAAAAACCCTGTGTAACTTTTGACAAATATGTGTAAATGTTGGCTTAAGCACTCTACATCCTCACCAAACAGAGCTAATGGTACAATTTGTTCTGTTCGGTACGGAGAAGTTTCCAGTGAATTCACAGTGTTATTTTTCCTGTTTTAGTCTGATATTGAGGAAAGCATTAAATTAAGAATACACATTGGAAATACAACTGTAACTGATCCTGAATATACATGATCCATTATAGTATAGTATACTAGCTGGATACTCATGCTTCAAGATGAAACTATGTGATCAGGCAATGCAGGAGAAATCCGGTTCACTCCGGTTCAATCCATTGGCTCAATGGTAGTTGGTGATTGAAATACATAAGGGAATATCACTCCCGCCACCATGAGTCTGAAAACAGTTCCATAGGTGGAAGGCATAGACATTTTGGTGAGGTACCAATGTTTAGTATTGTAAGGAGCCCTAGACTGCTCCTGAGTGAAGAAGTGAAATGTCTGCCAGTTTGAACTGAGGTAACAGACTATGAGGCAACTGGCAGTTGGAACAGAGTTCTTTTCAGGTGGGGAGGGGGAGTAGAACTCCTTGGCATCAGAGCATGTTAATTATTGTTTAAGAAATACTAATAATCTGATGGTCATTTTGAAAAATCCTTTCTTAGCGAGCACCTAGAAGCCAAGAAAAACATGTGCTAAATTTCAAGTTTGTAGGCTTTACGGTTCTGGAGATTTCATGATGAGTGAATGGTATTTGGCTTATATATAGAGATGTATTTGAAAACTTTTTTGAAACAAAATAGGTCATGCTTGCAAGATATTATCAATATAAGGTATTCACAGAAATATTACCATTGTTAATAGGCAATGCATGTACTTCTTCCAATGATGTTCTCTGACAGATTGTAATAACTTTAGATTCAATAACTCAAAATTGAATTGTCAATTTAGGCTTTCATTGAAGAGAATGACTTTTTTATTCCTAGGGAATAAAGGGAAATTTTTGAGCCAACGTAGTGTCTATAAATTTTAAATGACGTTTCTCAACTTCCATACAGAAATTTGTGAAGTTATCTCTGGATAGATGGACTGTGATGTTCCATTTCCAGAAACAAAACCTAACATCTGACTCCACACACTTTGAACATTGCATGAAATTTCCAGGATTTATTTCTAAAATCCCTCTGTTGTTAGATTAAATGCTATTTAATCTATAGGGTAGGAAAAAGGTTTCTTGCTGTGAAAATTGGAGTCCCATTATTACATTTGGAAGACCTGAAATATTTGCATACTTCATCAGAGAAAAATCTGAAGCTGAAATCGAGAAATTGAAGTGTAATCTGAAAATCGTCTGCATTGGGACGTTACTGAATTTTCAGCAAAGTTGAATGCCCATTATGCAAATCATGACTTTTTCATGCAAAGATGTTAAATATTTGCATTTTGAAGATATAAATAATGGGCTGTTAGAATCCTGCCAACCTTCGTAATGGAAGTAAAGAACGCCATGGATTTATCCCAAGCGTATTCATCAGAATCTGGGAAAGTTGGATCATAAGGAAAGCCAAGTGCTGAACAATTGATGCTTTTGAATTGTGATGTTGGAGATATTGGAAGAAAAGTCCATTTGGGTTCAGTTCCATATGGGGAAAAAGACACTAGATTCATGGAGACTGCGTGGAAAGATGGTTTTTAATGGTAGATAGGACCATATAGTTTGAGGTCCTGGGGGAAAAGGCACATGGGTAAGAGAGTGAGATAGATTTATACCCTCTGTTGAGCTTTGAATTTCAGCTTATAATCTGATTGTTTGTCAGACTCCCACGGGGCCATGCAGGGGCAACTCTGTAGACTGTCCTGTGTCCCAAGCTTGGTTGACTCTTGTTGGGTTATGATGTAGTGAAAGGGCTTTGGGCAATTCCTCCAATGTCTCTGCCTGAAGGAGTTAGATCTTTGTTCTGTAGAATAGACTGGCTCAGGCCTTAATGGCCTGTATATACATATACCAGTGGTGGGTTGCAGGCGGTACACCCCGGTACGCGCGTACTGGAGCCAGCCTGGGGCACTGGATCCCATTGCAGTATGGTGCTCCGGAGGGCCCACCTGCCTGTCCGAGCTCCTTACCAGAGTTTAAAGGCTTTTGTGCTTCGGCACAGGCGCATGGCAAGTACAGCGCCTGCGCGACGCTCTGCAGAGCATCACAGACGCGCTTGAATACATGCACGCGCTGCATACATATACATTTACATACACACACACACACATATACACACCATATTTTTCATAGTATAAGACGCACCAAGATTTTGAAGAGGCAAATAAAACAAAAGTGTTTGCATGCTGCAGATCTCCCCGAAACGGCCCATTTTTTGCAAAAATGGGTCAGTTTTTTGTCAAAAAGGGGCATTCATAGCCTTTAGGAGGCTTGTAGAGTGCTCCTGAGTGGGGTGGGGGGCAATACACACAACACACACACCCACACACACACTTTCAAATTTTGGTTAAACCTTTCTTCCGGGTTGCACATGTCAAGCAGAGAAAAATGCATTCTGATTCCAGTTAACTCATTAAGTTTAAGTCACTCCCTCCAACTTATCTTCATGGAGTAAACTCTTCTTTTTTCTCTGGAAGTTTTATCAAAGACTTATAGGCCTTTTCATTTTATCACAAGAACCTTGACGCTCTTCTTTCAGTTGGGTGGAGAAGTTTACATTTGAACCATAGTAATGAAATTATTATCAAGTTCTTCCAAAACTGCAATAAACTCCTCTGCATTTTCAACTACTTGTGAAGTTGCTCCAGCAACTTCAAGGGTGAATTGCAACAACAGACCTTATCAGTCCTTGGATAGTTGCCAGGCTGATAGCTTCCAGGTGCAAGGCTGCACAATGAAATACTTGGTAAGGACTCTCTGTGAGGAATAGACTCAGGTAAGCAAATCTTCACACTTAAGAAATGAAGTGTGTCCTGCAAACTCCCCTCCCCTTTTGCTCCTATTTATTTCCTATAGGACTGGCCATTCAGTATCCATTTGATCCTTTACTCCAGAGTCGACCCCTGTTCCTTAATTGTTCCCTTCTCCTGACAGCTCTGCACATGTGCACACTGGGAACATGCTCCAGCTGTTCACCTGACTCACTGATGTCTGACTCCAAAGGCAGCTGATAACTGCCGGACAGCCCTGCCCCCCCCCTCTGCCTCCAACACAGAGCCCTCATCAGAGCCTTCCCCAGACTCTAGGATTGGCCCTTGTTCCTCCCCAACCTCCTCAATGTCCGAATCTTCTGCCAGCTCTGCTGGCTGCTGGCGGGCCACAACAATATTTCTAATATTTTGCTCCACCATCTTGGTTTCAGGCAGATACTGAAGTTAAAGCTCAAATACTTTGGACACTTAAAGAGCAGAGAAGATTCATTGGTGAAGACCCTGATGTTGGGAAAAATGGAAGGGCAAAGGAGAAATGGACAGCAGAGGAGAAGATGGTTAGAAGATGGTGTCATTGATGGAGTGGGCATGAGTTTGGGCAGAGTCAGGGAAAGAGATGAGAACAGGTAGGCCTAGCATCCTGTGGTCCATGGGGTTGAGAAGAGTTGGACACAACTTAATGACTGGACAACAAAACCCAACAGAATCACACAAAGAATGAAGATGATCCTAGATGGCCCCAGATCTCCAAATAATGCAGGAAGGCATTTATGTTGGGTTCCAGAAATATGAGAAGATGCTGACGGCAAATTATCACTTTAGTGATAACAGGGAAAGCACTAGGAATGTTAGGGGGGGGGGGAGAGACTGACAATGACCAGGAAGCAAAAGAAAACCAACTGAATGTCAAGAAAGAGGAGAAATTGATTGATGAGAAAAGAAAATTAAAATGAAGAAAGACTAAGATCTCAGGAAGGAATTGAACAAACCACTTCGGAGTGCCATTGCAAGAAAAAAGGAACAACGTTAGAAAACAAGGAAAGTTTCCTTAAAGGTCTTCAAACTCATTAGAAGGTTGCAACCACAAACCTTCTATCCTGATGGTTGCTAATTGTAACTGATTAAAACAATCTTCTAGACATATAAAAATGGCTGTGTGTGTGTGTGTATGTTTGTATGTTCCAGTATAATTCTGGAATGTCTTAAGCAGCTTCCTCCAAACTTGGTATATAGATGACCTACTCTCTGGAAACAAATACTGTGGTGGTAACACATGCCTAACACCCATCAGGGTGTGTTTTCTGTTAAGGTACAGCCTGTTGTGCCTTAAAATGGCTTATACTGTACAGCGCAGTGGAATTGCCATGGTAACAGTACTCCACAAGGGGGGCCCTTCTGCTAAGGGGGAAAATACAACATTAGAAATTACGTTTGGTCCTGACATTCCCCCCCTCCCTATAAATAAATATCCGGGGAACACCGGCTAGTGTTAAATAAAAATGGAAGCTGTATACTGAAGTTCTTTACATCCAAGTTATTTCAAAATAACACCCTCTTCCCCGGTACTGGAAACTAGATGAGCAGACCAGTCATTACTTAATTAGAATAGAGACAACATTTAGACTAATAGGGCAAGCAACAAAAGAATAATCACTTACATTTCTAACCAAACTATGCCAGCAAATCTGTAAGCAACACAGAGAACAGTTATCGGAAAAAGTCAAGACTACATAAAAGCAGATTAAACATAGCATGCAAATGGCTGCATAATAGCCTTAATTCACCCGCTAACAAAATCATCCTTAAAATCATACAACACGTATTAGCTTCCTACATAAAAAGAGAGTGCCAGATGTTGAAGCTGGCTTTACAAACGATGGGTTGATTATGAAAACAAGTGGGGATGAGCATAATTAACAAAGGGAAAGGGAGGGGAGGGGAAGGGAGAAGGGGGAAGGGAAAAGGAAGGGAAAGGAGAGGGGACTGGAAGGGGGAGGGGAGGGGAGGGGGAAAAGGAAGGAAGGAAGGAAAGAAGAGAGGAAAGGAAATAGTGATAGGAAGGGAAGGGAAGGGAAAGGGAGGGAAGGGGAGGGGTAGGGTAATGGAAGGAAGGAAGGAAGGAAGGAAGGAAGGAAGGAAGGAAGGAAGGAAGGAAGGAAGGAAGAAAGAAACACAGAAAAAAGAAAGGAAGGAAGGAAGGAAGGAAGGAAAGAAGAATGGAAGAGAGGAAAGGAAATAGTGATAGGAAGGGAAGGGAAAGGGAGGGAAGGGGAGGGGTGGGGTAATGGAAGGAAGGAAGGAAGAAAGGAAGGAAGGAAGGAAGGAAGAAAGAAAGAAAGAAAGAGAAAGAAATAGCAATAGGAAGGGAAGGGGAGGGGGTAAAGGAAGGAAGGAAGAAAGAAACACAGAAAAAAAGAAAGGAAGGAAGGAAGGAAGGAAGGAAGGAAGGAAGGAAGGAAGGAAAGAAGAATGGAAGAGAGGAAAGGAAATAGTGATAGGAAGGGAAGGGAAGGGAAAGGGAGGGAAGGGGAGGGGTGGGGTAATGGAAGGAAGGAAGGAAGAAAGGAAGGAAGGAAGGAAGGAAGAAAGAAAGAAAGAGAAAGAAATAGCAATAGGAAGGGAAGGGGAGGGGGTAAAGGAAGGAAGAAAGAAACACAGAAAAAAAGAAAGGAAGGAAGGAAGGAAGGAAAAGAAATAGTGAGAGGAACGGGAGAGGAAGGGAAGGAAAGGGAGGGGAGGGGAAAAAGGAAGGAAGGGAGGAAAGGAGGGAAGGAAGGACATAGCGATAGGAAAGGAAGGGAGGGGGAGGGGAAGGGAGGGGAGGCAGAAAAGGAAGGAAGGGAGGGAGGGAAGGAAGAAAGGAAATAGCGATAGGAAAGGAAGTAAAGGGGAGAGGGATGGGTTCTGGCAGGCTGCACATGTGCAATGCAATCATGCTGAGGTTTTGCACGGGTGTGCGGGGGGGGGGGACGCATATGCATCCTAAACTGCACATGCATTGTATTTTGGAGATTCGCACACACACACACACACACACACACACGCTTTGGGCACTTGGTCTGGGAAAGATTAGCCATCCCTGGTGTAGGGTGTCCTGCTTGGGCAGGGGGTTGGACTAGATGACCTACAAAGTCCCTTCCAAAGTCCTTTTTAATCTGTTAAAACTTGTAACTAAGAAACGTATTTTATAAGCTATGTATATTATAACCTAATACTGCCTGTTCCATTCTTTTGTAGGTGACTCATTTCTTGATATTTGGCTTCATGGAATAGTTATTTCTCCATAAGCCTGTTTAAAATATTAATGCACTTTAAAAAAAAAAAACACCTTTTAATAGGATATGTGAACAGCTTAAGAAGTGATCTAATATGTTCAAACTCAAAATTCTCATATTAATTTCCTCAAGACTCTTCATCATTTTAGGTAGTGCTAATTACATCTATTACTGTGTTATTTGCACCAAAGTAAGGATATTCCGCTTTGGAAATGGAAACCCACCATTTTGCTTAGTAATAAAAAAAAAAGTTCAATTTTCAGTAAGCTCCTCCAATCTAATGACTTTGATTTCATTTGGAAATAAAAGATTTAGATGCACACAAAGAGAAGAGTGACACCTCCGTTTCATGCTTATAACGGCGTTGTGGCCCGCCAGCGGCCAGCAGATTCGGACAGCGAGGAGGTTGGGGAGGAAGATGGGCCACTCCTGGAGTCTGGGGAAGGCTCTGATGAGGGCTCTGTGTCAAAGGAAGAGATGCGGCCAGGGCCATCTGACAGTTACCAGCTGCCTTCAGAATCAGACATCAGTGGGGCAGGTGAACAGCTGGAGCCTGTTCCCAGTGTGTGCATGAGCAGATGAAGGGAACAGCTAAAGACCAGGGGTTGACTTGACAGTAAGGTCACAGGTGGATGGTGAATGGCCCCTCCTAGAGGAAATAAAAGAGGAGCGAAAGGGGAGTGGAGTTTGCAGGAGACAATTAGTTCATTCCTGCATTCTTGCCAAGTATTGTGACGTCTGAAAGATATCGGCCTGGCTACTCTCCAAGCCTGATAAAGGTCGGTAATTGTGAACTACCTTGAAAGACAAATGGACTATAGGTAGTTCTTGACTTACAACCAGAGTGTGAGTTGCTACCAGTTCAGCCCAGATCGGGCGAATCAGTAGTGGTGGTGGAAGGAGGCTTTGCCCACCCACCCAGATGCTCCTGAGCATGCGCAGAAGTGTCACGGGCACGAGTGAACCAGTAGTAAAGAAAAATGGAAACCCACCACTGCTTACAACTTTTCATTTAGTGAAGCACTAAAAAAGTGACTTATGACCGTTTTACGCACTTGCGACCATTGCAGCATTCCCTTAGTCATGTGATCAAAATTCAGAAGCTTTGCAAATGTCTCCTCTTTGTGGCGTCCTGGGGATCATGTGATCCTGTTTTGCGAACTTCTGACTGGCGAAGTCAATGGGGAAGCCAGATTGACTTAACAAATGGGTTACTAGTCAACTGATATGATTCACTTAGCAAATGTGGCAAGAATGATAGTAAAATGGGGCAAAACGTAACAAATGTTTCACTGAGCAACATAAATTTTGGGTGCAATTGTGGTCGTAAGTCGAGGGCTACCTATACATATCGAGTCATCTGTGATTATTCACTCCTATTTTATAGGGGGCAATATAGATTTACGGTAGTTTAGCAGATTTATATAATGGATCATGCATTTTCTAAGTAACACAACTTGCAATATTTTTTATTTACTTCTCTATAGATTTACAACCATTACATGTCATCGGCTTAAAACCTCTAAGGAAATTTAGGATGTTGTTAGGGGTGACCTCATTATTGGGCAGTGTTTTGCATTTTATCCCACTTTAAAAAAAAACTATTAGGGATATCGTGATTTTTTTTCCTATGGAGATACATAGGAAGAGAACACTAATTTGGGTATTCTATTTCTTATTTTTTATACCTACAAGCGTTCTCGAATGTGAATATGTCTGGGGAAGATAACACAATATGAGCACCTACAAATAGAAATAGAATGACTGTGGCAAAGGCAAGCAAGGGTGGTGCCAATAGTAATAGGTACCTTGGGTGCAATCCCAAAACAACTGGAGCACTATTTGAACACCATAGGCATTGACAAATTTGCCATCCGTCAATTGCAGAAGGCAGCTTTATTGGGGACAGCTTCCATCCTGCGATGATATCTGTAACACCATCAAACATTCAGATCTTGGTAAGGACTTGGTAGGTGGACAAAAATGCCAAACCCAGTCTGAACATCTGGCTGATTGTGCGACGATCAGTAACAACAACAACAATCACAACCACAATGACAATGGTGATGATGTGATCACATTGTTTTCTATATGAAAACTAGCTGATAACCCGATGTAGCCTGGGTATCAGGGGTGGGTTCCTGCCAGTTCTAACCTCTTCTATAGAAGAGGTCTCACAAATCTACAGTGCCGTTTAGAACTGGTTCCAGCTCCCTCTCCCCGCCCGTCCACACATCATCAAGATGAAGAGCGAGAGGAGGAATTCTGGGAGTTGAAGTCCACAAGTCTTAAAGCTGTCAAGTTTAAACACCCCTGGGTTTTTTTTCCTAAAGGGGTAGGGGTGCAAGGGTCTTGTAACTTGACAGCTTTAAGACTTGCACACTTCAATGGCAGAGTTCCTGAGCCAACATGACTGTAGGAGGAATTCTGGGAGTTGAAGTCCACAAGTCTTAAAGCTGTCAAGTTTAAACACGCTTGGGTTTTTTTTCTAAAGGGTTAGGGGTGCAAGGGTCTTGTAACTTGACAGCTTTAAGACTTGCATGCTTCAAATGCCAACATTTTGGTTGCAAATCAAGATAGATAGATAGATAGATAGATAGATAGATAGATAGATAGATAGATAGATAGATAGATAGATAGATAGATAGATAGATAGATAGATAGATAGATATGGGGGCTATGTATCCGATATTTCTTCCACATCTGGAAAATATGATCAAGTGGCAAACCCTTCCAAAGTTTCTCCTATCTTTATTTCTGGAGATGGAAAAGATGAAGGAAACACCAAAGGGAATCACTATTATAATATACAGATTGAGAAATGAGCAAGTAAAAAGATGCTGAATAAAGGAAAATACATTCACAAAAAAGGATTGGGAATTACAAAACATCACGCAGACAAGGAAGGATTACACACTTTAATTAAAAATAGGGGGAAATATTATTAATTCAGACAGCTTATATGTTATCTGAGCAATTGGAATTCCAGCCGGAGGTGAATAATGCAGATTATTTGGGGCCAATTAAAAATATTCTCCGAGAGACTCCAAATACAAAGAATGCATATTATGAATGAACATAAATACACTCTCCCTGGTCCTGCAGGATTATATTGTGCTTCTATCAGGTTTTGCTGAAAAAGAAGGGGGAAAAATTGAAGAAAGTGATGTTTTGCCAATTACTGGAAGAATTTCCCCCCCATTGGATAACCTTGCAAGCACAATCCTTCTTGACAACTCAATCTGACACCTTAATAGTGAAGGAAAGTGATTTTGGACATCACACCTATGTAAACTTTATGGGAAAGTGTTTCAACTGGAAATGCCCAGCACAAAATGTTTAAACAGTTAACGTTAAAGTCTTTTAATACCACTTTGTAATGTCTTGCTAAAACCACACTTGGAATATTGCAACCAGCTTTGGTCATCAAGATGTAAAAAAGATGTTTAAAAGCACAACGACTATATATGTATACTTTTTTGTCTATTTTTTTTAAAGGAGGAAGATATATGTTAAAATTAAATATTCCTCTATAAGTAAATAGCTGGGCTTTTCTTTCTTTCTTTTAAAAAAAGAAGGAGGAAGATACAGTATATGTTAAAATTAAATATGTATATTGAAAAAGAATTATAAATACCCTCAACATAAAATGGAGCTCACTCAGAAGCTGAAATACACCAAGTAAATGAGAGGAAGAATGTGAAGTAGAGGAGAGAGGCAAGGGAAGAAGAGAGGGATGGGAGAGCGGATAGGGGAGGGGAAGAGGAGGAGAGAAAGAAGGAGTAGAAAGGGAAGAGAGGAGGAGAGAGGAAGGGGAAGTAGAGAAAAGAAGGATGACAGAGGGAAGAAAGGAGGTAGGGAGGGGGAGGAGAGAGGGAGAAGACAGTGATGGATAAGGTACAAATATGTGTATGGAGAGCAGAAGAGCCAATAATTGTTTTTGGGAGTTGATGGTAAGATGAATTGATGTAAACATTTAATAATACAATATGATGTTGGCTGTGTAATAGTATACATGTGATTTATATGTTATGAAAATGAAAAAAAAACTTTATATAAAAAAGATGTAAAAAAGATGTTGAGACTCTAGAAAAAGAGGGCAGAGAAGAGCAACAAAGATGATTAGAGGACTGGAGGCTAAAACATATGAAGAACGGTTGCAGGAACTGGGTATGTCTAGTTTAATAGAAAGAAGGACTAGGGGAGACATGATAGCACTGTTCCAATATCTCAGAGGTTGCCACAAAGAAGAGGGAGTCAAGCTATTCTCCAAAGCACCTGAAGGCAGGACAAGAAGCAATGGGTGGAAACTCACCATGGAGAAAAGCAACCTAGAACTAAGGAGAAATTTCTTGACAGTGAGAATGATTACTCAATGGAAGAGCTTGCATACAGAATCTGTGGGTGCTTCATCACTGGAGATTTTTTAAAGAAATAACTGGGCAGCCATTTGTCTGAAATGGTATAGGGTCTCCCACTCAAGCAGAGGGTTTGGACTAGAAGACCCCCAAGGTCCCTTCCATTAGAGACTTTGGCATATCTTTATTAAAAGAAAGCAGTTTTGCTTTGATTTTGAATCACAGTGGAAATTTTGAGTAGTTCGGAGAACCAGTAAATGCCACCTATGACTGGCCCCTGCCCCCATCTATTCTCTGCCTCCTGAGTCCCAGCTGATTGGGAGGAAATAGGGATTTTGCAGTAACCTTCCCCTGGAATGGGGTGAGAATGGAGATTTTACAGTATCCTTCCCCTGGATTGGGGAGGGAATGGAGATTTTACATTATCCTTCCCCTGAATTGAGGAGGGAATGGAGATTTTACAGTATCCTTCCCCTGGAGTGAGGAGGGAATGGAGATTTTACAGTATCATTCCCCTGGAGTGAGGTGGGAATGTAGATTTTACAGTATCCTTCCCCTGGATTGAGGAGGGAATGGAGATTTTACAGTATCCTTCCCCTGGAGTGAGGAGGGAATGGAGATTTTACAGTATCCTTCCCTTGGAGTGGGGTGAGAATGGAGATTTTACAGTATCCTTCCCCTGCCACACCCATCAAGCTATGCCACACCCACAGGACCAGTAATAAAAACGTTTGAATCCTACCACTGCTTCTGCTTATGACTGCATAAGAGAGAATATGCTAATAGGAAGGGGGGGCAGTGCCTAATTTTGAAAAAACTGCTTTCATATAACAGTATAAGCAGCAGACACTACAGATATACTGTCGAATATGAACTGAGTTTGAAATGCCATTTATATTCACGTATCACTTTGGAACAGAATTGGAAAAACCATCCAGTCATATATACCATTTTACGATTCCCTCCTGTCTAAAAGAAAATATGATGTTAATCCACAGAGAGTTAGACCCCATGCTGCTTCAAATAAGATTAAAGAGACTTTTCTGTGTGGGTTTAGTTCTATTAAGTTTATAAATATTCATTACTATATCAAAACGCTTACAGCAATCTGAGTTTCACTTAATTGCACATGGAAAGCTCTCTCTTGGAAAGAATATTGTTAATTCGATTTACAAGCTGGGAGAGAGAGAAAAAGAGAGAGAGAGAATCCTTGATGGTCATATTGGTTACTTAGGGTTGACCTTGATTAGTGCTTTAGAGGCAGAATTGCCTGCATTGGAGAGATTTAATCTTGCATTTAATGGGGACGGAATATTGAAACCCAATTACCCAGAGAAGCGGAGGGCTGTGTCATCATCGGATGTGTTTAAACAGAACTGGGCAGCTATTCCTTGGAGATGATTTAATTTGAATTCTTCTAATGAATAGGATGTTGTGTTTGATGGCCCATATGGGCTCTTTCAAGGCTAAGAGTCTGTGATAAGGTTCTTCACAAAGCTGAAGCACAACGCAGACTATGCAAAGCTCATCTATAAAGTTACCGTATTTTTCTGAGTATAAGACGCACATTCCCCCCCCCAAAGAGGGTGAAAATCTGGGTGTGTCTTATACACTGAATACAGCATTTTTGGCCTACCAAAACCCCACCCCCTTTGCAAAAATGGACATGCAGAGGGTTGGGGAGGCTTGCAAAGTGCTCCTGGGCCTGGAGAGGGCAAAAATGAGCGAAAATCATACCATTTTTTGCTTGTTTTTACCTCCCCCCCCCCAGCCCACAGGGGCACTCTACAAGCCCCCCAAAGCTCTGAATGCCCCCCCTTTCATTTTACAAAAATAATGAGGCGTGCAGAGGGCTTGGGAGGCCTGCAGAGTGCAAAAACGTTTTTTTAAAAAATTACTTCTTCAAAATCATGGTGCCTCTTATACTCTGAAAAATACAGTACATTGAGAAGTGACTGTACCATAGGAGTTATCTTGAGAAAATATTGTACTCCCTCTGTATCAGGAGTGAAATGCTCTGAAGTCTGTTCCTGGTTTGCTTCGCATGGGCATGCATGCACACCACAGGCGTTAAAAACCCTTTTTCTGAGTCTGCAAAGGTAAGTAGAACATCAAGGGGGAGGGGAACAGCTATGCTGCACGATTTAGATTCACTAGAAAACAGTGACGTGCGGTGAGGTTTATGGCTGGTGAGGCTGGTGACGTCATTGGGAAGGCAGGGAATGCCTTCTTTCCTGGCTCTTGACCACCGGTGGCCATAATACATTGATATGTTGATGGACAAATGGATTCCCTGAACCCCTTAGCACAGCTTCTTTGCAATATTTCAAAAAGAATACAAGAGAGAGAAATGAAAAGGCTTGGAATCATATATTCATAGACTACTGACATTTCCCATTACGTTTTCGCTTTCCATATGAATCAGACTTTTGATTCATGACCCAACGGCCAAGGCAAACATTGACAAAGAACTCATCTCCGTAATCTTCTGCTCCAAATCTGACATAGATCTGTCATGCCAGGTTGTCTATTAATTCCCTGGACGACATTCTATACGTTAAGTAGCTGTCGCTTTTGAGATGCTGATGTATGCCCTTGCCAGGAGCAACATATGCAGCGAAAGCTATAAATAATTCCCTTGATTTGAAACTAAAAATGTAATAACAGCAGGACAGATAGCTTTCCAACAGGCAGATCATTGCATTGCACTCATACTTTACTAAGCAGTCGTGGAGGTAGCCAAGAAGTGAGAAATAAATTGTCTTGTTCCATTAACCTTATTTGAGGTTGGACGGAAGCTCGTTTCAATGTTTTCTGTCTTATCTGTCAGGGATGCACAATGATGTCCTAGTTTGTTGCTGAAGGATGTGGCTAGTGGTGGGATTCATATAGGTTTACCACCAGCTCGCAAATGTGAGCGTGCACAAATGCATGCTCGCATTGCATGTGCGTGCACCTTCTCTGCATGTGTGCAGTCTTCCGTGCATGCGCTCTGCTTGCAGGCGTGGAATGCATGCATGCACGTGGCATCAAAATGAGACTACATAGGACATTTTGGAGCCAGGGCAGATGGGTGGCTGGGCAGACCCACCCGTAGTTGGCCACTACTGGTTCAACTGAACCAGTCCGAACCAGCTAAATACCACCTGTGGATGTGACCAATTTGATTGTAATGAAATTGTTTATGTTATTGAGAAGGCTACTCCATACATTGATGTCTTTAGAAGAAGACTGCCAGGGTTCTGACATAATTAAATCGTGAGCCTCAAGCCAAGCTCCAAAAGAAATCCACTTATTTATTAGGAGCATCATGTTATCATGGAGCAAGTGAAGCCAACTCTGACCTCACTTAATTCGCGCCTTGGCTCTGACCTGTTTCCTCCTCCTCTCAAGGTGTGTGTGTGTGTGGGGGAGTCACATTCCCCGATGAAGCAGTTTTGCAGGTTGTAGAAGTCACTCCCTCCGGCTACTGTGGATTTCCGTGGAGACGGCCTTGACGGAATATGGCCAACTGGAATATACTTTATTTTGACTGAAGTGCAAGTTCCTTGATGCAGCTGGAGGCTCGATTTCCCATCCCCCTGCCTATGGCAACTTGAGGGAAGGCCAGGAATGCTTCATGAGTTGACATAGAACTTGACAAACTCCACTCCCCTTTTGCTTCTCTTTTATTGACCATGTGAGGGGGCAATTCATCATCTGACCTTACTCCCAAGTTGACCGTTGTTCTTTAGTTGTTCCCTTCATCTGGTAACTCTGCACATACGCACAGTGGGATCAGGCTCCAGCTGTTCTTCTGCCTCACTGATGTCTGACTCCGAAGACAGCTGATAAACTGGCATACAGCTCTGGCCCCCTCTCTGCCTCCAACACAAAGCCCTCATCCGAGCCTTCCCCAGATTCCAGGACTGGCCCATGTTCCTCCCCAACCTCCTCACTGTCTGAATCTGCTGCCAGCTCTGCTGGCCACTGGCGGGCCACAACACATTTCTGCAACCGTTCTTAATATGTTTGAGCCTCCAGTCCCCTAATCATCTTTGTTGCTCTTCTCTGCACTCTTTCTAGAGTCTCCACATCTTTTTTACATCATGGCAACCAATATTGGTATGCTAAGTGTGGCCTTCCCAAGGCCTTATAAACTAGTTCTAAGAGTTCACATGATCTTGATTCTACTATGATATCTACTATGATCTTGATTCTACTAAAAAAAACCACTTCTATGGAACATCTCAGGCCATGAACCAGCCGTATCTCTTCCCCTTCTTGGTATCAGCTCTGAGCCACCCAGCATGCAATTTGTTGAAAGCTATTTTACTCAAAACACTGGAAGCAGAATAAAATTGTAGCCTGCATGAAACAAAAACACTGCCACAATTGAAGACCAAAATGATCGGGTGCGAAATGAAAGCAAGAAGAAAATAAAGGCCTCCCATTATTAACAATGAAGGTTATAATAGCTACTGAATCAGAAAGTAGAATAATGTAGTTCAAAATGTGATTTTCTAATCATATCATTACCATCTGAACTGCAGTCTAAATGAGTACTGATACGTCTGTCTTTTGAACTCCGATTCATAAACAGAACATGGAGGGGAAAAAAGGAATGGATGGAGATAAGGAGTCATAAACATAAATCAAAGTGAGACTAAGATATTAAATAGAAAAGAAAGAGTATAGATGGATGTCAATGATGATGAATATGATGAAGAAGTTAGATAGCTAGAGGGATAGAGATAGATAGATAGATAGATAGATAGATAGATAGATAGATAGGTAGGTAGGTAGGTAGGTAGGTAGGTAGGTAGGTAGATAGATGATAGATAGATAGATAGATAGATAGATAGATAGATAGATAGATAGATAGATAGATGATAGAATGTCTCTCTGTTTGTCTATCTATCATGTGACTCTACTTACAATCAAAGGGATTAAAAGATTATAAAAAGGGGGGGGACCCTGAAGAATAGAGGATTTCTTTGCACCAAATTTGGCACATGACAGAAGGCAGGATTCTGACACAAGGGACACATTGCACATTTCTACAGAGTTGTGTTGTTGCTTTATTTCAGTCAATTGAGGGAATGGATAGTAAATATGCATAATTCACGGGAAAAAGAATCTTGGAACAAGCTATTTCTATGTACTCATTAGCCTCCTGTGTTTTCATATTCTTGAAAAGAAAATAAATGTGACTTTCACCCAGGATACTGACTAGCTGCCATCTTAAGCAAATATATATCAGTGGTTTCAAAAATTTTAGCTACCGGTTTGATAGGTGTGTCTAGGTGGGGGGGCATGTGACTGAGTGGGCATGCCCAACTTGATGTCACTCACACTCATGCCCACTCAGTTGCATGACATTCCCCCCCACCTAGCCACACCCACCGAACCTGTAGTGAATATTTCTCTTTTGCCAGCTGGGGGGGCCCTTTGAGAGCCTCTTGGAAGTCCAAGGGATGTACATGCGCGAAGGACATAGCAGTGACATCAGCAGCTTTTTCGCTGACCGGAGGACTTTTTGCCGACCTGCTGAGAAGCGGCTGGCTGGCAAAGAAGCCGGTTCCAGTATAACTCTGGAATGTCTCAAGCAATTTCAACCAAACTCGGTACACAGGTGACTTACTCTCTGGAAAAAAAATATTGTGGGGGGTAAGACACCCCTAAAAGCCCTCAGAGTGTATGTTCTGTTAAGATACAGCCTGTTGTGCCTTTAAATGGCTTCTACTGCACTGCCGTAAAATGGCTTCTACTGTGCAGCGCAGTGGAGTTGCCATGGTAACGGCTTCCCAGTACTCCACAAGGGGGCTCCCTCTGGTAAGGGGAAAACATTAGAAATTACATTTGGTCCAGATATTCCTACTCTATAAACAAATACCTGGGCAACACCAGGCTATTGGCTAGTATTTATATAAAAGTAGACCCACTGGAATGAAGAACCATTTTTTTTTTCATTTTCCACAGTTGTCCCAAAGGTGCTTTTTTTCAAAAGGCACCTGGAGTTTGTTCTTCCTTGAAGACATTTCATGACTCTCAGAAAGAGCGCTAACGACCAGAGGACTGCAAGGAATACAAATCCTTCCATTCTCCACTATTCATTCAGAACTGAAGAAGCTTCTTGGCTGAGAAGTGAAATGTCTTCAAGGGAAAAGCAAAGTCCAGTTGCCTTTTGAAAAAAAAAAAACAACACTTTGGGGGATTTTTGAGCAGTAACTTTTTTTAATTTAGAAATTGTGGCCAAATGTTGAAAGCTCTAGGACGGTGATGGCTAACTTTTTTGTCGTCTCGTGCCAAAAGTAAACGCATAATGCAATGCACGTGTGACACACACCATGTGCCCTGCCCCCTATACATGTGCATGCAACCTACCTGCCCATGCGTGCAACCTCCCGTAACCCCCACGACCCCGCCCTCCCATGCATGCACCCTTCCCCCCGCCCATGTTTTGCTTCCAGGTTGATGCAGGGGGCCTTCCAGGCCCAAAATAGGGTGCGGGGGTGCTGTGCAAGGCCCCAAATGCAATGCAAGTGCCTTCCTGTGTATGCACGTTTCCCACATGCGCCCCACCCCCCACGCATGTGTGGCAGAGACCTGAAGACCAGCTAGGTGGTGGAACAGTGCACCACCTAGGGGCGATGGCTAGTGTGCATGTCATAGTTTCGCCATCATGTGTCTAGACCAGGGGTGTCCAAACTTGGCAACTTTAAGACTTGTGGACTTCAACTCCACAAGTCCACAAGTCTTAAAGTTGCCAAGTTTGGACACCCCTGGTCTAGAATATCTCCTTGGATTTGTTTTATTTGCCTAGATTACAGACACAATTAAATCCTTCTTTTTACTCCTCTGACAGTAATTTACACATGTATAAATGGTTATAATAGCATTAATTAATATTCGGTGGCGCTATGGAGTCCTGCATCTTACGATCATGTTGCATTAGTCCCTACATGATTGCTATCAGGATGCTTTCTTGGCTGTCAAAATTGAGAGTAGTGATTTTGTAGAAGGAAGGTTGAAGAGGGAAAAAAAGGTAGTTGGCATAATCTAGCATTTTCTGGAATGGTATTTAGCCACCCATGTGACTATTATGAAATCAAAATAATCAGAATTCATGGCTACCCTTGATTAAAATAGAGATAAATGTATAAAGCTGTTTTCTCCATTTAATAACAAGCTCTAATCAACCTTTTTTTAAAGCATCCTATTGATTTGAAGGTCCAGAGGGTAACATTTTATGGTAAAATCGACAAAGACTTTTATAGTGTCTTAAATTTTAACAACCGTTATTGTCCAGAAATGAGTTGGATCGCATCCCTCTTCATCAGATGCCTAAGAAGAAAGTGTTCTGACCTAGGCTTCCCCAGCAGATAAATAGGAATCAGTTGCCAAGCTTCTGAATTTTGATCACATGACTAAGGGAATGTTGCAATGGTCATAAGTGTGTAGAACGGTCATAAGTCACTTGGCAAGAATGCAGGAATGAACTAATTGCCTCCTGCAAACTCCACTCCCCTTTCGCTCCTCTTTTATTCCCTTTGGGAGGGGCCATTCACTGTCCACCTGTGGCCGTACTCCCGTCCACCCCTGTTCGTTAGCTGTTCCCTTCGCTTGGCAACTCTGCGCATGCGCACACAGGGAACAGGCTCCAGCTGTTCTTCTGCCTCACTGATGTCTGACTCTGAAAGCAGCTGATAGCTGGCATACACCTCTGGCCCCCTCTCTGCCTCCAATGGAGAGCCCTTATCAAAGTCTTCCCAGACTCCAGGACGGGCCCAACCTCCTCACTGTCCGAGTTTGCTGCCATCTCTGCTGGGCACTGGCGGATCACAGCAGAAAGCTCAAAGTGAAGAAAAAGTGAAATGTTTCATCAGAAAAGTTTTTTTTTTAATTATTTTGTCTCAAGGTTGGTCACTTTAAAATCAGTGATAAAGTGTCCTGAATAGAACTTAGTCACAGAAAAATCTTGAATGTGTGAGTGGATTCTGTCCTTTGTTTGTTTGCTTTCAGGGCAAGGAGAACCAAACACACCAATTAGTTTAAGACAATAACTCTACTGATGAAGAAGCCATCCTGTTGTTTACAGTGGAGACAACTGATGAACCTCAAGGAAATATTGTTAATATTGTTAAGAAGACATAGAGAGAGATTCACATATTGGTGCCTTGGCCATCTCTTTTCCCCTCCTCATCCATTTATTGTCTTGACTCTTGATTGACTCTTGATTTAACTCCCTTCCCCTTCCTCTTCCCTTCCCCTCCCCTCCCCTCTCCTTCCCTTCCTCATCCATTTACTCTCTTCCTTTCTCTTTTGATAGTGTCCAGGGGTTTTTCATGGCAAAGATACTGGAGTGGTTTACCATTTCCTTCTCCAGTGGATCATGTTTTGTCAGAGCTCTCTGCTATGACCTGTCTGTCTTGGGTGGCCCTGCACGGCATGGCTCATAGCTTCATTGAGCTACGCAAGCCCCTTGGCCACAACAAGGCAGTAATCCATAAAGGGGTTGCAATGGATGGCTGTGAAAGTTGGACTATAAGAAAGGCTGAGTGCCAAAGAATGGAAGCCTTTCAACTCTGGTGCAGGAGAAGACTCCTGCAAGTCCCTTGGACTGCAAAGCCATCAAACTGGTCAGTCCTAGAATCAGGAAGATCAACCCTGACTGCTCTTTAGAAGGCCAGATCCCGAAGAGGAAACTCAAATACTTTGGCCACCTCATGAGAAGGAAGGACTCACTGGAGAAGAGCCTAATGCTGGGAAAGATGGAGGGCAAAAGAAAAAGGGGACGACAGAGAATGAGGTGGCTGGATGGAGTCACTGAAGCAGCAGGTGTGAACTTAAATGGACTCCAGAAGATGGTAGAGGATAAGATGGCCTGGAGGAACATTATCCATGGGGTCGAACATGACTTCGCAACAAACAACAACTTCTCTTTTGAAATAATTTCTAAACCACCCTCTCGTTCATTTTCCAACATAATGGGGAAAAAATGTGGAGGATTTTTCTGCCTAGCACTAAATCCCAGAAATTATACCTTGTTGGTTTTTAGATGCTGCCTTACAAGGTCTCAGATCTATGTTATTCCCCTCCTCTCTGCTCCAATCATTGGGGGCAGTTTTCAACACATCTTGGGGAAAAAAAGAAAGAGAGAGAGAGATTGTTTCAGACCCAGAAAGTTGTTGATGATTCATAACCATCCATTGTACTCACTTATTAGTCTTGAAGGTGTCAAGAGATTCTTTATTGATTTCATTAGAGGAGCTGGGCTCAAGTTTTAATCTTTGAAACAAATCAAGAAGTGGAAAGTCCTAGGATCTTGTTGACCGAAACCAATTTATAATCCCTATTACCAGAATGGAATCGTAATTCGTAATCGGAAACAGAAATAGAATTTTTTTCATATGTTTCCACTTCTCTTTAAATATTCTTATCTAAATTAGTTTGTAGCTATGAAACTATTTTCAGAACATGGAAACATTGAGTTAACCCCCCCCCTTTTTTTTTTTCATGTGGCTCAAGTCCAGATTAGATATTTCAAAGGGAAATGGATATTTCCAAAGCACATTAATTGCATTTCTGCAATATCAGCGGTTTGCACAAATGCTACTAGAAGGATTCAAGCAAAGTTGCTTTCCCACGAAATCTGCTCCAAGAAGAAGCCATAACAGGCAAGGACTTGGTTTTGCTGGCAGACAACCTACTTAACTGATCTGTTCGCAGGACTTATTGAAGTAGACAAGTTATGTTTGATAGCAAATTGGTTGAGGGTAATTTGTTTTTTTGGGGTGGGGGAAGAGGGTTTAGTGTTTGGTGAATTCAGTCCATTTGATTTCAGTGTTGGGATTCAACTTTTTTTTACTACTGGTTGTGTGGGTGTGGCTTTGTGTGTGTGGATGGATGGATGGACGGATGGACGGATGACGGATGACGGATGACTGATGGATAGCTGGCTGGCTGGATGGATGATGGATGATGGATGATGGATAGCTGGATGGATGGATGGATGGATGGATGGATGGATGATAGCTGGATGGATGGATGGATGGATGGATGATAGATGCATGGATGGATGATGGATGATGGATGGATGATAGCTGGATGGATGGATGGATGGATGGATGGATGATAGATGGATGGATGGATGGATGGATGGATGATAGCTGGATGGATGGATGGATGATGGATGATGGATGATGGATGGATGATGGATGATGGATGATGGATGGGTGGATGGGTGATGGATAATGGATGATGGATGATGGATGGATGGATGATAGCTGGATGGATGGATGGATGCATGATGGATGATGGATGGATGATAGATGATGGATGATGGATGGGTGGATGGGTGATGGATAATGGATGATGGATGATGGATGATGGATGGATGAATGGATGATGGATAATGGATGATGGATGATGGATGGATGATAGATGATGGA
>NC_138558.1:71854806-71899806 GCF_964273705.1 Natrix helvetica | reverse complement strand
TATTTTTACCCTTTCAATCTTCCCTCTTTCCTTGATGCTGAAGATGTACTCCAGAGGATCAGATAATTCTGATTATTTTACTCTCCAATACACCCAGAAGCCTCCAAAGACCACACTTATTACTTCAAATCTGAATTGCGGCTGTGCAAATGAAATAAGCTTCCAAGTAATAAGATTGAGTTTTGGAGAATAGCAGCCCATTTCTTTGACATAACCTTGGCATGGGTTGGGAAAGGAAGGGAAGCAGGAGGAAACAAGGGAGGAAAGTGGAAGGGAGGAAGAACAGAATGAAGTATAGAATAGGATGAATTGAGGAAAGAAGGAAAGAGGGAAGGAAGGATAGAAAGAGGGAGGAATTAAGGAAAGAAGGGAGGACAGAAAGAGGGAGGAATTAAGGAAGGAAGGAAAGAGGAAGGGAGGGAGGGAGGAAGGAGGGAGGGAGGGAGGGAAGGAAAGAAGAAAGGAAGGAAGCTTTCTCCTGTGTATTCTTAGGAAACCCAAATAAATTTCAAGTTTTGGTGTACACCGGTAGTCCTCAATTTATTACCATTTATTTAGTGACCATTTCAAAATCACTGAAAAATGTGACTTTTGATTGGTTTCACGCTTATGATCACTGCAGCATCCCCATGTCCATGTCATCACAATTATGACACTTGGCAGCTGGCATGTATTTACGACGGTTGCAGTGTGGCAGGAGATCCCCCTTTTGCCACCTTCTCACAGGCAAAGTCAATGCGGAAGTCAGATTCACTTAATAACTGTGTTCTTAACTTAACACCTGTGATTATTCACTTAACATCTGTGGCCAGAAAGGTCATAAATGGGCCAAAACTCCCTTAACAACTGTCCTGTTTAGCAATCAAAATGTGGGGTTCAATTGTGGCCATAAGACGAGGACTGCCTGTGCACATATATACTCAGAGCAATACAATTTCTCAGAGAATACCTAAGTGTCCGTACCAGGTAAGACCATTTTAAGCATCTATAATTTAATTAAAAGCACTTGGAAATAAAATGAGCGTTTAAAATCAGTTTTAGTTGATTTCCCCGGAGGAAAAGTTATACTAATTGTGAAATGAAGTTATGATAGACTCAAAGAAATAGAGTGTTTTGTAGGCTTTTAATCCCAAACCACAATGTAATTAGGCATCAAAATATTTTACAAGGAGCAATGGTGTGTGGGATTTACCTTCACTCCACAGCAGGAGAAAGAAAGGAGGAGAAAGGGGGAAAGGGAATCCACTCTGATTTCCATGGCTTCCGTGAGAAATCAATGCTTGTTGTGCTTCGTCAACTGCCAGCGAAGATGAGTGAAAGGAGCTGGAGGGGATGCCTGGGTTACCATTGAGGAGGCAGGCGGAAGGCTCTGAGGAACAGGAGGTCTCAGAGCCAGATGCAGTGCAAGGCCCATCTAGTCACACTCAGGCATAGAGACAGCTGTTTTCAGGGCCTGAGCTGAGCGAGGGGGAGGAACAGCTGGGGGCTGTCTCAGATGCGCGAACGCGCAGAGAAATGCGGAGAGGAGAGCAATGTAGGACTGAGAGCCAGCTATCTAGGAAAAGAGGAAGACATTGGCAAGCCCCTTCCTGGCTGGGATATAAGTAGGGGAGCCTTGGGAGGTGTGGTTGTCGGAGACATCCGTTCATGCTCCAGAAGAGTTCCTTCCCATGGATTCCTTGCCAGGATTTCCTTGCCATTACCCAGGTTGGCCAGGACTCTTTGTGTTATGATTGAAGGGCTAATTGAGGCTCCCTGTGGGGAACTCAGAGACTGCTACGGCTTGTGAATCACCTAAGGATGTGTGACCTGGAGCTTTGTCAGTGGATGCCTTTCTAAATAAAAAAGGGGCTTCTCCTCACGAGTAGGCTGTTGAGTGGGGCTCATGAAGGCTGAGTCAGAATAATGCCCTTTGAAACTAACTGAAGTAATTATAGCAATGTCATCATTTGAAGACTATAATCACCGAAAGCAAGGGTTACAATAGATCTAACAGGTCCAGTGACTCAGGCTTCATCACATCCAACGCATTTGTGAATCACAGCAGATATTATCCTGTGAGGAGGACACATAGAAATTAAATCTGTTCATGGCTAAAAGTTTCAGGAGACTGAGATGTCCTTGGTGCTCTCTTAGCTTGCTTGTTTTCTTGCAGACATTCCATTACCCAACTAGGTAACATCATCAGTACTAGGAGGGGAGGGGATTTGGTTCCTTTTATACACTAGTGGTGTCAAGTGTGAAACGCTTCTGCGCCATTTGAACCTTTATCGCTATTCCACTTGCTAACGAACAAGGAGGGGAGGGTGAGAAAGAATGCAGATGATGCAAAAAAAAAAAAAAAACACCTTGTGAGCCAAGGTCACTACTGCAGGTGTCCAACAAAGAAGTGAACTGTTCTCAAAACAAAGGATTGATTCTTAATTAGCCAGCATGATCTCTATGGGTGGGGAGAAGGAAAAACTAACATTTAATTACATAGTTTTGTGTGGGGAAACCTCAGAGCTGGTTTTAATTCTTCAGTAACAAAATGATATATCCAATAAATTTTTACTTTTGGGATTTTAATATGCCCAAGAGTGCTTCCTTTCCTTGGATGGGTGACAAGTGGCTTGGCCCGTGCGTATCGATGGAAATAGTCTTGATGGTTCCTTGATTAGGTTGTTGTTTGCTGTTACCTTGTTGGTCTGAGTTGGTAGTTTCTTGATTGGGTTATGGTTTACTGCTTGATTGTAGTATTAATCTTGGTGTTAATTGCTGGTTATCTAAGTGCTGATTGTTGGTGGGGAGTTTTGGCCTTTTGGGTTTGTTGTCTCTTTTGAATGGGGTGGAGGTGTTGTTTATCTCCATGTGCCTGTTAATGGCTTATTTGTCCAGGTGTGAGGCTTCCAGGAATTCTACAGTGTTTTTGGACTTGGCTTGGTCTGGGATGCTCACAGTTTCCCAGTTGAAACTATGGTTAAGTTGGTTCAAATATTGGGAAATTCAGAGTTTTCATGATGTCTTCTGACTGCTAGTTGGTGTTACCTTCCACTGGTGTTTCAGGAAATGTAGGAACACACTATTAATGAAATTACGAGACACAATCAAAGGTGAGTAGCTCCAAAATAAGCTGATGAGTTTCCATGAGTTAAGATGAACTTGAATTTGAATCTTC
Organism: Natrix helvetica; assembly: GCF_964273705.1. Lineage (NCBI taxonomy): Eukaryota > Metazoa > Chordata > Lepidosauria > Squamata > Natricidae > Natrix > Natrix helvetica. The sequence continues at coordinate 71,896,649 of NC_138558.1, read as the reverse complement.
TAAGTTCTAGTCCAACATCTTTGTTACTACACCCATAATAGTTTGAATTACCCCCTCAATTTAATCAGCCTTATATTGTTACATGTAATGATTGACTGTATGTCATGTCCACAATTTTATTTTCTTTTTTTATTTATACAAACATACAGTTCAGACTTTTAAAATGAAGGGAGTTTGAACAAATCACAAAAACAAATATCTTAAGGAAGCTGATTTGGATCAAATGTAAATATAGTACATTTAAATCAATTCGGCAAGTTTGTCTGGTGGCTTTCTCGTTGCTAGGAATCAAAGCTCTCTGACCTATCTTATATTCAGAATTTATGTGTCCTTTTCCCTATTTTTCAGCTATACCATGAACTTTACTGCCCGAACAAACCTTAATAAAAAATCAAGCTTAGGAGCAATTGTAACTTAAGCTTGCAAGAGGCTTCAAAGCCCCTTGAAAATATGACTTATTTCTTCTCTCTTCCTGCACTCATATTACGATTTTGTTTTGTTTTGAAAAGATGGCAAACAACGTATTTGCATATGGAATCTTACTTGGTTCTGGGAATTGAAAGCAATTTAATTTCCCCCTAGAATGCTTCCAGAAACAAATTTCTTAACTCACCAAGTCATCGGAAAATTCTATGAAGGTTGCAGTTCCTTGGATAAAGAAATCCAAACCAAATGATAGCTACTACTGTAGAAATATCTCTTTGATAGTGGAAGAACCTAGAAAGAATGCAGAGAAGAGCAACCAAGATGATGAGGGGAATGGAGGCTAAAACATATGCAGAATGGTTGCAGGAACTGGGTATGTCTATTTAATGAAAAGAAGGACTAGGGGAGACATGATAGCAGCATTCCAGTATCTCAGGGGCTGCCACAAAGAAGAGGGAGTCAAGCTATTCTCCAATGCACCCGAGGGAAGAACAAGAAGCAATGGGTGGAAACTAATCAAAGAGAGAAGCAACCTAGAACTAAGGAGAAATTTCCTAGCAGAACAATGAATCAGTGGGACAACTTGCCTCCAGAAGTTGTGAATGCCCCAATACTGGAAGTTTTAAAGAAGATGTTGGATAACCATTTGTCTGAAGTGGTGTAGGGTTTCCTGCCTAAGTTAAAAGTTGAGGTTTGATGTTAATATCTTATTCTCCTGCAGCAGAGGGAGTCAGAAGTCAACACTTTTTTTCCTCCCTCGCCAGTGGGTTGGACTAGAAGACCAACAAGGTCCCTTCCAACTCTGTTATTCCATTCCATTCTATTCTATTCCTATGCTATTCTATGCTATTCTATTTTAACATTGTGACATCAATTGTGAATTTATAATATCAAATCAAAACACAATTTTTATTAAGATCAGCATGAGAAGGTACAGTCACAAGGAAGAAACAAAAATGATGAACAGATATGAAGTATAAACAATTCCTGTATTTTTCCATCTATATGATGCCCCCATGTATAGGATTTCCCACACACACACTTTTCTTACTCAAAATTCAGAAATCTGGAATGCCACCATGTTCAAGTGCCAGTAGATGCCAACCGGAAGGGAGGTTGGCCTGGGTAACTGCTGCAAAGAAAGGGGCCGCCCATTTCAGCATCTGGCGTCCAGATGCCCTCACTTCCCCCAAGCATTTATTTGCTAAACTGAGGAGAAGCAGGGAGAAGAAATGCTGACTCCTCCTTCCTCGCGCAATCTGCTCCATTTTCTGTTTCTCCATTGCAGCGCAGTGCCTAAGATCCACTTTGATGATGATGTGTGTATGTGTGTGTGTGTGATTTAACAACTGGTTTGCCCAGTCTTAGGTTCATGGGTGAAATGCTACTGGTTCAGACCAGTTCACCTGAACCAGTAGTAAAACATGCTATCAGCTCAGGCAAACCGGTATTTCTGACCATCAGCTGTGACGCCTGATTTATATTAGCTAGAATTGTTGGATTTCTTGTTTTCTAGCTAATCCAAATTGCGTGGCACAGCAGATTCCACCACCCCTCGCTGTTCTACTTACCTTTGCAGACTCGGAAGTCTTCAAAATGTCCCTTATTTAGAATTGAATGGATGTGTCTCAGGTGCGCATGCATGCAAAACGTACACTCGGTAGCAGACTTGGGAGGATTTCCTCACTGGTCAGGTTGGCCATTGCAGGTGGCTTGCCAGGCATATGCGGCAGAGCTGAAGGATGAGGATAGGCCATGACAGTGGTGGATTTCTGCCGGTTCGTACCGGCTCAGGAGAACCGGATGGTGAAAGTTACTGATCCGGTGAGAGAAGGTTCAACTGGTGGACCCGGAAGTAACTTCCGGAATGCCTGCCCTGGCCCTGTCGCTTGCTTGCTCGCTCCCACCCACCCACCCATCCGCCCGTCTGCACTATCCTAGCCCAATTCGGTGTCAAGTCCAATACTTGGGAGTGGAGCTGTTGAAGTGAGAAGCATGGAGAAGTCCAGCGGCACAATCCACCAGACAGCAGTGGCAAGCTCAGGAGTTTTCTCCTGGATTCCTCTCTGTCCTCCGATCTTTCCCAGCGTGTGATAGCTTTCTACTGGATTCCTCTCTGTCCTGCCTTCTCGATCTCCCTAATTTCAGCCCTTAATCCGCCAGTTGTCTATTTTTGGGAGGTTTTCTCTTCTCTTGCCCCCCCTTCATAGGAGTCCCCCAAAAATGTGCCACATGGGGGTGGGGGTGGGGGGTGGTCATGTGACTGAGTGTGCATGAGTGATGTCAAGTTGGCCATACCCCCCCTGCCCCCCCCATGTATAAGATGCCCCTTCATTTTCAAGTAAACATTTTAAAGAAAAAGTAGCACCTTATACACGGGAAAATATTTTATACATGTAAGAAATAGAAAAGTTATGAATAATCTGACAAACAACAATCTAAAAACAGTTGTGGGAACATTAAAAGCTTGTAGGGGAGGATTACAATTTTGGTGCATTTAGGATGTGAGTGATGGATTCACCCTCCATGTATGAATTACTTCTAGTGATGGAAAGATTAATCCATTGATGGCGAACCTTTTTTGGTTCATGTGCCAAAAGTGGGGGGAGTGCAGGGGGGGCGTGCATGGGCGTGCCACACCCATAATGCAATGCGCACGCCCCCAGCAAGCATGGTGCATGACCAGTGCTTCCCCACATTTTTGGTGTCCTTTTTTTGCCCTCCCCAGGCTCCAGAGGCTTTATAGGAGCCTGGGGAGGGCGAAAATAGTCCACTCCCATCCCTCCAGAGGCCCTCCGGAGGCTTCAAGCGCTTCCCTGAAGCCTCTAGAGTGCAAAAAAATGGCCCTATGGGCAAACCAGAAGTTTGGGAACGTACTAGCGGTTTGCTCATAGGGGCATTTTTAGTCCTCCGGAGCCTTCAGGGACCTTCAGGAGGCTTCCCTGAAGGCTCTGGAGGATGAAAAACACCCCTAAGGACAAACCGGAAGTGACTTCTGGTTTGCTTGGAGGGTCACATTTGCCCTCCAGAGCCTTCAGGGAAGCCTCCTGAAGGTCCCTGAAGGCTCCGGTGGGCTAAAACCGGCCCCATGAGCAAATTGGAACTCCGTTCCCAGGTGGAAAATGGCCTCAAAAGAAGGCCGAAGTCAGCTGGCCAGCACACGCATGTGCACTGGCCAGCTGACAGGGCACCACCTGGCGTGTCCCGACAAATGGCTCCACGTGCCACCTATGGCATGTGTGCCATAGGTTCGCCATCCCGGGACTAATCTATAGGATCAAGCTTTCATCACGGATGCAATCAGTTGGCCTGACTATTTTTATAGCAATTGTTTTCTCCCTCTTTTTGATTTTTCTGCACATTGAGCATAAAAATAATTCTAAAAAGAAGCTAGAGAAGAGAATTTCTCTGGCGGGGAGCTTGTAGGAGAAGGCGGTCAGTGTGTCCAACTTTTTTTCCATCTGGGATACAGCTGGTAAGAACGTGGTCACCCTTGGCTGAAGTTTGCTCCAGCACATGCATAAATCTTGAATGGAGTTCCTCACCTGGGAGAACGCACTCTGCTTCGGACAACAATCAAGCCCATTGATCATAGGATGTTTGTTTTTTTCAAAACCCCTCCCCACTTTGATTGTTGAGCAGATCTTGCCAGACAGGTGTTCTGACCGAGGCTTCCCCAAAAAGCAGGAGGCAGAGTCCCGACAAAACCCCTTTTATTAAACAAATGTGAATTCCTCTCATTCACATTCATCAAGCCCTGGCAAACAGTCTTTCAAAGGAGTAATTATGACCACAGACCTTATCTATCTTGGAAAGCTGCCACATAAATATTTTCCAAAGGCAGTGCTGTGCAAGGAAAGACTTTGGCACAGAGTCTCGGAGATTCACAGACATATCTTCACACTCCTGAAATGGAACTAATGGCCAAATGAACAATTTTTTTCCAGCAAAAGCCCCCTCCCCTTTTGCTCCTCTTTATTTCCTATGGGAGGGGCCAATCACCTTCCACCTGTGTCTTTATTCCCAAGTCGATCCAGCTGTCCCTCTGCCTCACTGTTGTCTGACTCTGAAGGCAACTGATAACTTTCATATGGCCCTGGCCCCATTTTTGCCTCCAATGCAGAGCCCTCATTAGAGCCTTCCCCAGACTCCAGGATTGGCCCAGGTTCCTCCCCAACCTTCTCACTGTCCGACTCTGCTCCCAGCTCCACCGGCCCCTGGCGGGCCACAAAAACAGGGAATGATAACTAGCAGTAGAACAAGCTAAGGTTAGAAAACACCAGCGACTTAACTGAGTTGGGCTCTGAATTGGCGATCAATAAGGATGATTATTTTCCCTTTGTGATGGCAACATGTTTTCTTTTGCACAATGCTAGATGAGGAATGGGCTTGCACATTGCAATCCCATTGAATACAGTTTAGAGGAGACTGGGGAAACGGAAGCCCCAAGGCTGACCTCTCAACCGAGTGGGAGGACGTTACGAGTGGCCTTTTCATTAAACTGTTCCTGTTTCACCCGAACAATAGTGGGCCGCGAGAAATCGTACATCTAACCGAGACCATTCCCAGTCTGTTTAGCATTGGTGAAAAAGGCTGGCATGAAAGGAATTTTCCTACTCTGACTATTTATACATGGCCACTGCTGTTTTGAACAATGATCAACCCGTTGATATGATATGTTTATTGTTCCATTAATAAAGCCGTAAATTATTGTGTTGGCATGAGGTCCCAGTACATTCTTGAAAGAGAAATACACAGGAGGATGAATAATTTGCAAATGATTAGATTTATTAGGCAGCATTGTATTCCGGAGATTAAGGATGCACAATTTAGGCCTCTTGCTGACGTGACGTAGATGGCATGGGATGAGTAAACCCCCCTAGTGGAATTTCACTTCACTTTCTGATTTTTTTCTGACATTTGAATTTATTCTATTTCAGTTTGGAATAATCTAGCATTCAACCCTACATCAGAATACAGTTGGAAGGGACCTTGGTGGTCTTCTAGTCCATCCCTTGCTCAGACAGAAGAGCTTAGATGTATGAAGGTGAACCTATGGCTTGCATGCCCCAGTGGTGGGTTGCAGGCAGTACATCCCAGGACGGGCATACCGGAGCCTGCTCGGAGCACTGAGTACCTTTCTGGTACAGTGCTCCGGAGGGCCCACCCGTCTGCCCGAGCTTCTTACCTGTCCTTTAAGCCTTTGGCGCTTCCGTGCACATGCGTGGAGCATACAGCACCTGTGTGTTGCTCCCCTGAGCAGCTGGAGCATTGCAGAGGCTTGCGGAAGCATCACAGGCAAGTACGACTCGCATGCACGCACCACCCATGTCCATGTGGGTCATGCTGGGGCTGTTCCAACGTTACCAGTTGGAACGGAATCTGGAACCCACCACTGGCGTGCCCCTTCTATGGCCACATGAGCTGTCACCAGCTACTATTCTAGTTTACAACCTTCACATGTGCGCTAGTCAGCTGGTCTTTGCAAGTGCTGGAAAATGTCCTGAAAATGACCCAGAAAATGGTACAAAACCATGCCATTTTCCAGGCCATTTTCCAGGCTGTTTCCAGGCCGGTTTTGGGGCATTTGGGGGCATTTTTCGGGTTGTTTTGGAACCATTTTCTGTTCTCACTGTTAGGAAAGTTCTCCTTCATTCTAGGTTGCTTCTCTCCTTGATTAGTTTCCATCCGTTGCTTCTTGTCATGTTTTCTGGTGCTTTGGACAATAGGTTGACTCCCTCTTCTTTGTGGCAGCCTCACAAATTCTGGAATGCTGCTATCATGTCCCCTCCTAGTCCTTCTTTTCTCCAGACCACCTGTGGCTCTGGAGCGCATGTGGCTCTTTGATCCCTCTGCTGTGGTTCCCTGTCGCTCGAAATACGTGTCACAGTCACAAATGTGCAAAACCCGCCAGCACGTGGTTTATTGAGCTTTTTGATCCCCATGGGTAAATCCAAGAAAAGAAAAGTTTTAGAAGAAAGGTTTTAGAAGAAAACAGAACCTTTCATTCAAATGCATATGCTAGTTTTGTGGGCAGTCAGGCAAGGGAAGAGTTTCGTGGCTTCCAGCATTTTCTTTTCTGTGGGGAGACAGGTCAAAATGGCTCTTTGAGTGTTTAAGGTTGCCTACCTCTGCTCTAGACAAGCCATACCCACATCCTGCAACTGTTCTTCATATGTTTTTGTCTCAAGGCCTTAATCATCTAAGTTGCTCTTCTTTCCACCTTCTCCAAAGTCTCAACAACTACGCAGTTTTTGTCGCCGCATTACAAAAAGATGTGAACTGTAGGTATCTGGTTTTTTTGCCAGACTGATTTTTTTTCTAAATGCCATTAAAATTAATGTTTCATTTTTTTTTTGCACATTTTCTACCTGTCGCTATACACACAAACATGTTCTGTTTCTCCGGATGCACTCAATCCCCAAATGTGCATTTCTGCGTGCATCTTACACCAAATGTATAAACGCTTTTCTTTAGTGATTCTTGTCTCCTCTGAAATAATTTTAGAAGCATTTGTTTTCCATTTAAAAACATCGCAAATGGGGGAAAAAGGAATATCAAAGAAGTATAACATCTAATAGACTGATACATTCCAATCTGTATGTTTGTCCTGGGGTAATTAACAGATTGCTCAAGGAAAGTGAAAACATTTTGCTTCAAGGCATTTATTTTCAAGAATGATAACTAAGATCCCCAATTTTTTAATAAGTTATTCTGAGAACGATTATGTTCGCCTCATTATTGTAGATAAACACATATTCTAGTTTTGAATGAGGCTGAATAAAATAACTGGTTCAAGCATGTCTAGTAGATATCTAGAAGTTTGCCATCAATGATGGCTTCCACAGTTAAATAAGCCATTGTAGTAAATAATAATAATAATAATAATAATAATAATAATAGTAATAATAATAATTTGGACATTTTAGACCGAAAAACCAGGAAACTAATGACAATGCACTACAGTTTACATCCACGTGGTGACACTGATAGACTATACCTGCCCCGAAAATCAGGTGGCAGAGGATTATTACAAGTGAAGCAAATAGTTGAAGAAGAAAAACATGCACTGGCTGATTATTTAAAAGAAAGTCAAGAACATCTATTAATCGAAGTAAAGAACAAAAATCTACTGAAGGCCCAACAGACGAAACAAGAATACAAAAAAGATGTGATAAAATCAAGAATGGAGAGTTGGCAGAACAAAGCATTACATGGTCAATTTCTGGAAAAAATAAAAGATAAAGTGGACAGTGAAAAAACTTGGTTATGGTTAACAGCAGGTACATTAAAGAAAGAAACAGAGTCACTAATCCTGGCTGCGCAAGAACAAGCTATCTGCACAAATGCCATTAAGACCAAAATCGAAAAATCCTCTGATGATGCCAAATGTAGACTTTGCAAAGAAGCTGATGAAACTGTTGACCACATACTCAGCTGCTGTAAAAAAATCGCGCAGACTGACTATAAAATGCGGCACAATTCAGTGGCACAAATGATCCACTGGAATTTGTGCAAAAATTATAACATTAAAACAGCAACGAACTGGTGGGAACATAAGCCTGAAAAAGTCGTCGAGGGTCAGATGGTCAAGATCTTGTGGGATTTTCGCATACAAACGGATAAAATACTGCCGCATAATACACCAGACCTCACACTGGTTGAGAAAAATAAGGTTACAATCATAGACATCGCAATACCAGGTGATAGCAGGGTCGCCGAGAAGGAATATGAAAAAATCGCAAAATACCAGGACTTAAAAATTGAAATTCAACGATTATGGCACAAACCAGCAGTGGTAATTCCAGTGGTAATCAGCACACTGGGTGCTATTCCAAAAGCACTGGAATTACATTTAAAACAGTTAAAACTTGACAAAATCACCATCAGTCAAATGTAAAAAGCTGCACTGCTTGGATCTGCACACATATTACGAAAATATGTTACGACGTCCTAGGCCCCTGGGTGGGGCCCGACTAGTAATTAATGCCAAATCCAGCGAAACAACTGGCCGCTGTGATACAATTCTGTTGATGCAATAATAATTCCATGTTTCCCTACCCATCTCAAATGTGATGTCAGGCCTGCAACTATCTTTTCTTTTGGATCTCAGGCCTGTCACACTTTCCATTATTCTGCTATGACTTTTCTATTGTGGGAAAATGAGAGGAGGGGATTGTACGGAGTTAGATGCTATGTAGCCAAAACAAAATTCTTTCTAGAAGCCCAAGGTCATCCTTTGTCTCTGCACCTGATCGGAACTGGATGGGTGGAACTGCCAGCATGGCAGTGGACGATTAGACCATGCGATGGACTTGTGGGTGTGGGGGTCAAGATCTTAAACTTTCAACTAGGTGGGGAAAACTAGGGAGGGGGAGTAGAACTCCTTAGTATCAGAGCCTGTTAATTACTGTATAGGAAATGCTAGTGATCTGATGGTCATTTTGAAAAAATCCTTTCTTAGGGAGCACCTAGAAGCCAAGAGAAACATTACGTGCCAAATTTCAAATTTGTAGGCTTTACGGTTCTGGAGATTTTGTGATGAGTGAGTGGTACTTGGCATATGTGTGTGTGTGTGTGTGTGTGTGTGTGTGTTTGTGTCCGTGTGTTTGTGTGTGTGTGTGTGTGTGTGTGTGTACTGTTCTGTTAATACCTCCATGCCCCCTTTCATTCTAAGGTTTCATTCCTGGCTGGATGAATGAACATGTCGATTGCAACACAGTGAAATGCAGCTAATGTTTGTCTGTGCATCCTGGCTACTCTTGAGTACCTGGAAGAGGGCTTTCTTTATTCATTTTATGAGTTAATAGGGTTCAATTAATATTTCTGAAATGCTGGCTTTTCTCATATGTCTCAGGAGCTTTGACGAGGTTGAGAAGGAAGCCTAATGAATAATTGAATGGTTATACTGATACCCTGGTAATTAGAGGATGCGTAATTAATGTACAGCTGCAGGAAACTCCTGGGTGCTGTCAATGACCCTATAATGTGCAAGAGCAAAAACGGGGGGGGGGGGGGGAAGAGAAAGAAAGAAATTATGGGCTTCATTAGGGAATACAGCTTCCCCCCCCCTTCTATTTCTAACATTTTTAGGTCTGCATCTTAGTTTAATCAGAAAAAAAGAAAATTAATTCATCTCAAAATCATTATGCAACATGGCATTGCTGATTAAGGTAATCATGGACAAGAAAAGTGATCAGTTTCAAGATAGGTCTTCCTTCCTTCTCTTCTTTCTTTCTTTCTTTCTTTCTTTTCTTTTTCTTTCTTTCTTTCTCTTTTTCTTTCTTTTTCTCTCCCTCTCTTTCTTTCTTTCTTTCTCTTTTTCTTTCTTTCTCTTTCCCTTTCTTACTTTTTTTTCTTTCTTTATCTTTCTTTCTTTTCCTCTCCCTCTCTTTCTTTCTTTCTCTTTTTCTTTCTTTCTCTCTCCCTTTCTTACTTTCTTTTTCTTTCTTTATCTTTCTTTCTTTTTCTTCTTCCTCTTTTTTCTTTCTTTTTCTTTCTTTTTCTTTCTTTCTTTCTTTCTTTCTTTCTTGCTTGCTTGCTTTCCTTCTTTCTCTTTTTCTCTCCCTCTCTTTCTTTTTCTCACTCCCTTTCTTTCTTTCTTTCTTCCTTCCTTCCTTCCTTTCTTTTTCTTTCTCTCTCTCTCTCTTCCTAAGGCAATCCTGTTGAAGAAATCCAGGTAAGTACTCAGAAAACATTAAATAAATCTGATCTAGGAACTTTTCCCAGTTGAGCCAAATAAACCAAAGCTGGTGGGCATGGCTTGACTTGGTGGGTGTGGCTTGATGGGCGTGGCAGGGGAAGGTTACTGCAAAATCCCCATTTCCTCCCGATCAGCTGGGAATCAGGAGGCAGAGAATAGATGAGGACGGGGCCATCCAGAGGTGGTATTTACCAGTTCTCTGAACTACTCAAAATTTCTGCTACTGGTTCTCCAGAACTGGTCAGAACCTGCTGAATCCCACCTCTGGACTGCAGTGATTTGCTTAGCAACTGCGGCAAGAATGGTCCTAACATCAATCAAAACTCAGTTAACAAATGTCTCACTTAACAACAGAAATGCTGGGCTCCATTGTGGTCATAAGTTGAGGATGAATCAACCTTTGCCCATAAGTATTCATAGGATTTGCTTATCTGTGTCATTCAAAGCTGCCACTGCAGATTTTTTTAATCTGAATGGATCAAAAAAGCAGCCTCATTCCCAGAAGCCCAGATCTATGATGTTAAAAACACCAGACGTAATCATAACTGGACAGCAATCATTTTCCAACTGATGGGCAATCACTTGATTTAAGAAGAAGACATTCTAAAATGGATAAGGGGATAAATGGGGAACTCATCAAATTTGCAGATGACACCAAGCTGGCAGGAATAGCCAACACTCCAGAAGATAGGCTTAAGATACAGAAGGATCTTTACAAACTTGAACATTGGGCACTATCTAATAAAATGAAATTCAAGGGTGAAAAGAGTAAGGTTCTACATTTAGGCAACAAAAATGGAATGCACAGGTACAGTATAGGTGGTACCTTGCTCAGTAGTAGTAACTGTGAGAGGGATCTTGGAGTCCTAGTGGACAACCATTTAAATATGAGCCAGCCGTGTGCAGCAGCTGCCAAAAAAGCCAACACAGTTCTAGGCTACAACAACAAAGGGATGGAATCAAGATCACGTGAAGTGTTAATACCACTTTATAATGCCTTGATAAGGCCACACTTTGAATGCTGCATCTAGTTTTAGTTGCCACGATGTAAAACAGATGGTGAGACTCTAGAAAGAGTGCAGAGAAGAGCAAGAAAGATGATTAGGGGACTGGAGGCTAAAACATATGAAGAACGGTTGCAGAAACTGGGTATGTCTAGTTTAATGAAAAGAAGGACTAGGGGAGACATGATAGCAGTCTTTCAATATCTCAGGGGCTGCCACAAAGAAGAGGGAGTCAAGCTATTCTCCAAAGCACCTGAGGGCAGGACAAGAAGCAATGGGTGGAAACTAAACAAGGAGAGAAGCAACTTAGAACTGAGGAGAAATTTCCTGACAGTTAGAACAATGAATCAGTGGAACAATTTGTCTCCAGAATTTGTGAATGTTCCAACACTGGAAGTTTTTAAGAAGAGATTGGACAACCATTTGTGTGAAGTGATGTAGGGTTTCCTGCCTAAGCAGGGGGTTGGACTAGAAGACCTCCAAGGTCCCTTCCAACTCTGTTATTCTATATCTATATCATTCTATATCTAAAATGAACCTCAGGAAATTAATTCATCAATTTGCCCTCTCTGACTATTCTTTTCTTTTCTGGTGAGGTTGCCAAGAGAACATTTTAAAGAGATGGGGTTTTTTTTCCCCTCTCTCTCTCCTTTTCAATTGAACGCTATTTGCATTACATTCAGAACCTAAGCTGTATTTAATCATCACTCTGAGATATAAATCATCTAGTGAAGCTACTTAACCACAGTGTGTCAGGTTCAGGCATCAAAACAACTTGAGTTGGTTAAAGTCGGGGAGCAAATGTTTCCCGTCACATCACAGGAGAGAAGATACATGAGCCAATATAAAGCAAGAGCATGATTTTATAGTTTAGCATTATGACAAAATTAAGTTCCCGGTCAAGTGGCATCCATTCTGTGGATAAAGAATCCTTGGTGCTTTCTGAACTTAGCTGTTTACTTGCAGAAAGTTCATTACCCAACTAGGTAACAGTATCAGTATCAGTGCTTTTAGTTTGGGACTTGGTTAGATAGTCAGGCAAACAGACAGACAGATAGACAGACAGACTGTTGTGGCCCGCCAGAGGTTAAGAAGTCAGCCTTGGGGCTTCCGTTTGCCCAGTCTCCTCTAAACTGAATTCAATCTAAGGATTGCAACATGCAAGCCCATTCCCCATCTAGCATTGTGTGAAAGAAAACATGCTGCCATCACAAAAGGGAAAATAATCATGCTTATTTGATCTCCGAATCAGAGCCCCAACCCAGTTTAAGTTGCTGGTGTTTCTAACTTTAGTTTGTTCTACTGCTAGTTATCATTCCTTATTGTTGTGGCCTGCCCACGGCCAGCACGGCTGACAGTAGATTGGAACAGTGAGGAGGTTGGGGAGGAACCTGGGCCAGTCCTGGAGTCTGGGGAAGGCTCTGATGAGGGCTCTGTGTTGGAGGCAGAGAGGGGGCCAGGGCCATCTGACAGTTATCAGCTGCCTTCAGACTGTCAGACATCAGTGAGGCAGGCGAACAGCTGGAGCCTGTTCCCAGTGTGCGCATGCGCAGAATTGCCAGACAAAGGGAACGGCTAAAGAACAGGGGCAACTTGGGAATAAAGCCACAGCTGGACAGTGAATGGCCCCTCCCAGAGGAAATAAAAGAGGAGCGAAAGGGGAGTGGAGTTTGCAGGAGACAATTAGTTCGCTTACTTGGTTCATGACTCTCAGATACTCCTTGCCAAGTTTTGCAGATATCAGACTGTCAGCTCTCCAAGCCAGATAAGATCTGTGACTGTAAATTCTCCCTTGAAAGACTTTGCTGGATGTGAATGAGCAGAATTCACAGCAAATTAATAAAGGGTTTTTTATCAAAGGAAGGAGTTTGCTTCATGCTCTTGGGAAGCCTCGGTCAGAACACAGACAGAGAGACAGACAGACAGATGAATGAGTTGTGGTGGCGCAGTGGTTAGAATGCAATATTGCAGGCTGACTCTGCTAGTTGCCAGGAGTTTGATCCTGACCGGCTCAAGGTTGACTCAGCCTTCCTTCCTTCTGAGTTCAGTAAATTGAGGGCACAGAGGGTTGGAGGCAATATGCTGACTCTGCAAACCACTTAGAGAGGGCTCTAAAGCAATATGAAGTAGTATATGTCTAAGTGTGATTGCTGGCTGGCTGGCTGGGTAGATAGATGATAGATAGATAAATAGACAGATAGATAGACAGATGGATGGATGGATGGATGTGTGGGTGGTAGGTGGATGGGTGGATGGATAGATAGATGATAGATAGATAAATAGACAGATAGATAGATAGGCAGGCAGACAGACAGACAGACAGACAGACAGACAGAAGACAGGTAGGTAGGTAGGTAGGTAGGTAAGTAGGTAGGTAGGTGGGTGGGTGGGTGGGTGGATGGATGGATGGATGGATGGATAGATAGATAGATAGAAAGATATAGATGAGATAGATGATAGATAGATAGATAGATAGATAGATAGATAGATAGATGATAGATAGATAGATAGATAGATAGATAGATAGATAGATAGATAGATAGATGGATGGATGGATATATGGGTAGGTGGGTGGGTGGATGGATAGGTTGATAGGTAGGTGGATAGATAAATAGATAGACAGATAGATAGATAATTTAATTTAATTTATTTAATTTATAAACCGCACCCTCTCCCCAAAGGGACTCGGGGCGGTGTACAGTCATAATAAAAACATAATATAAATACATATAGACAGAGGAGGTGGCATACAAACTGTACAATAATGATTAAAAGTAAAAATTAGAAACACATTAAAATCTACCCCTAAAAAACTACCCCAGAATAAAATATTTGCCAGGAGGATAAAGATGGGACTATAAATGGGCTAGGCCAGCTAATTGGAACAGGTGGGTCTTGAGTTTCCTACGGAAGGAGCGGAGGTCAGTAGTGGTTCTGATATCGGGGGGGGGGGGAGGTCATTCCAGAGGATAGATAGATGATAGATAGATAGATAGATAGATAGATAGAGAGAGAGAGAGAGAGAGAGAGAGAGAGAGAGAGAGAGAGAGACAGACAGACAGACAGACAGACAGACAGACAGACAGACATGATAGGACACGGGCAGACAGACAGGCAGATAATATATATACTTAAAAGAAGTAGAAACTGATGAACTGCATATATGCTCTTCATAGTGCAAAATGCAGAAATAAACATATCCATGATAACCTATTACTTTGCAATTCCGTACTGCAAACCTCAGAGAGACAAATAGGGAAAAAAAGAGAACTGCAAGACATTACCTATTTTAAAAGAATATTCTTTAAAAATTAAAAAAAGGGAAAATGCTTCTTAAAAGCCTCTTACTGTGCATTGAAGCCACAAACGCCGCTATCGATTTTCCTGCCAGATGGCTGTCCCTCCCCCCACCACCCGGAACGTCAAATGCAATAATTGAAACTTTATTTTGGATCTCGCTTCACAGTTTGTGCAAGGTGAAAAGAGCTTTGCACTGTAAGAGAATGCTGACAAATATAATTTATAGCTTCTTTTCAGTTGTCTCTTTTAACATCTTCTCCTAACATCTTACAGAGAAACTGAATTTTTTCCTCTCCCTGGCAGCCAACAATTTACACAGCCAACATAGAAGACTAGGTGTCTACTTGGTGTCCAATATTGTTGCATACTTCAAAAGCAAGTACCGTATTTTTTGGAGTATAAGACACACCGGAGTATAAGCCGCACCATGATTTTGAAGAGGTAAATTTTGTTTGAAATTTTTTTGCACTCTGCAGGCCGCTCAAACCCTCTGCATGCCTCAATTTTTTTGCAAAAAAAAAGGCGGGCATGCAGAGCTTTGGGAGGCTTGTAGATTGCTCTTGGGGGTTGGGGGGGACAAAAACGAGCAAAACCGTCTCCCCCAGCCCTCAGGAGCACTTTGTAAGCCTCCCAAACCTTTTGCAAGTCCATTTTTGCAAAGAGGGTGGGGTTTCAGGAGCCCAAAAATGCTGTATTCAGTGTATAAGACACACCAGATCTTCACCCTCTTTTTTGAGGGAAAAAGGTGCATCTTATACTCTGAGAAATACGGTATGCAACAATGTTTGGCAGTCTAAACAACCAGATCGCCCTCATCCTAGAACAGTGATGGGGAACTACGGCACATGTGCGGGAGCCATCTCTCCGCATATGCGAGCCATCGCCAGTTGCGCTTCTGGATTCTGGCGTCTCAGCCAGCTGGTCTTCACATGTGCAGGAGCACTGGAAACTGGAAAAGCAGCTGTGCATGCGCGAGCCGGGAAGTTGATCTTCCGGTTTTCAGTGGGCGCATACGCACCAGCCAGCTGGTGTTCATGTGTGCATGCATGCAGAAGACCAGGTGGCTGGTGCGCATGCATGCGCTGGAAACCAAAAGATCATCTTCCTGGCTTGTGCATGCACACCGGGCAGCGGCTCTTCCGGTCTCCGGCATGGGCGTGTCCACCTGTGCACACTCCACTATTGGGACTCAGTGCTGAAAAGGTTCTCCCAACACTTGTTTGGATCGATGATCAACTGATATAAAACGAATGACTATTCAGAGCAGTGTTTTTCAAACTTGGCAATATTCAGATGTATGGACTTCTCCAGAACATGCAGGCTGGAGAATTCTGGGAGTTTCATTTTAAAGTTTAAAAAACACTGGTCCAAAGTATTAAGAGTACCATAAAGGAAATGGATATATCCTTAGACTTAATTTCTAGAAGGTTGATGGCCATTCAGCCTACCATAGTCTTTCCTAGCTTAATGCTCTCCACATTGGGTGTTCAGGTGGGGAACATGGGAATTGTATATCATAGATCAGTCAGAATAGAACAAGAAGGGATCTTGGAGGTCTTCTAGTCCAACCCCCTGCTCAAGCAGGGCATCCCATACATTGTCTTATGCTTTTGAATCAACCCTTTCTTTTCATCAACATGAATCCAAGGAGAAAGTATTTCACCTGCTCTGAATCTGATGGCAATCACTTTTAGAGTTCAGTAAATATCTGTGGAAACTAATTAAGGAGAGAAGCAACCTAGAACTAAGGAGAAATTACCTGACAGTTAGAACAATTAATCAGTGGAACAACTTGCCTTCAGAAGTTGTGAGTGCTCCAACACTGGAAGTTTTGAAGAAGATGTTGGCTAACCATTTGTCTGAAATGCTGTAGGGTTTCCATCCTGAGGAGGGGGTTAAAAAAACCCCAAGGTCTTGTCTCCTCTCCTCCCCTCCCCTCTTCTCTTCCCTTCCTTTCCATTTCCTTCCATTCTATTCTACTGTATTCCATCACATCCCATCCCATCTCATTCTAGTCTTCATTCCATTAGTCTATTTATCTTTTCTTCTCTCTTTTTCTCTTTTCTCTTCTCTTCTCTGTTCTCTGTTCTCTTCTCTTCTCCTCCCTTCCCTCCCTCCCCTCCCCTCCTATTCTTCATTCCAGTAATCTATTTCTCTTTTCTCCTTTCTTTTATCTTCTCTCCTCTCCTCTCATTGCTCTTCTCTTCCCCTCCCTTCTTTTCCCTTCCCTTCCATCCCATCCTATTCTCCATTCCATTTGTCTATTCTATTCTATTCTATTCTATTCTATTCTATTCTATTCTATTCTATTCCATTCCATTCTATTCTATTCTATTCTATTCTATTCCATTCCATCTGATCTGATCTGATCCCATCCTGTCCTATCCTATGTTTCCTTTCCAATTAAAAAAAAATCCCTATAATTTCATATAAAAGGGAATTCAACAAATCAATGAAGCAGCAATTAAGCGGAGATCCAAGGCTAACTAACAAAACCTACAGTATGCAGTAGGCTCAGTTACTTTATGCTTGAAATGAATTTAAGCCTATGTCCTTGTGCATCTTCACTAGCCAGGAAAGTTCTCTGGAATGTCCTCTGGTGTATTTCCAACAAAACAAAACAGAACCAGTTTTAAAAATCCTCCTTCAAATCCCTTTGGGCTTTAAGCATTTCTGTTTTAAACAATAAACCTGGAGAGCCAAAAGAAACTGCTTGCAAACTGTACCACTCGGGATAGAGAATAGCGTCGTAGGGTAAGAAAACACATTAGTCTTTTGTACAGTGGACTGCTTCTGCTAACACCTCTGTACACACAAATGCAACGTATATAGTCCTCTAGCTGGGAATAAATATCTATTTGATTGGTATGATTATACACATTATAAATTTCTTTAAATTGTCTTCCGAATCCTTCGGATAAAATTCTTCTTGAACATGTGGAAGTAGCAAAATTCCCCTGATAATTTTTTTTCTTAGTTTACATTCCCAATCTGCCCTCTCTGAATTTCTAACATTACTCCCAAATTCCAATTTTTGTATTACCACTACCAATAAATAACAACAACAAGAAGAACAACAGATTATGACAGATTAAATAGATGGAAAACCAAAGCTTTGCATGGACAGCATTTGAAAAACATTGAAGGAAAATGTGATGACAACTTGACATGGACATGGCTTAAGATGGGAACTATCAAGAAAGAAACAGAAGGTTTAATATTTGCTGCTCAAGAACAAGAACTACAAACTAATGCCATGAAAGCAAAGATACAAAAATCCATTGACAACCCAAACTGCCGAGTTTGCAACAACAAAGTTGAAACTGTTTCACCTTTAATATGTGAATGCAGCAAAATCGCACAAACTGATTACAAAGCTAGACATGACCGAGTTGCTAAATTAATCCATTGGTCATTATGTAAAAAATACAACTTACCTGTATCCAAAAAGTCATGGGAGCACAAAGTGGAAAAATTACCAAAAATGAGAAGATGAAGATCTTGTGGGACCATCCAATACAGATGGATTGTCATTTGGAACACAACACGCCAGATATCATGGCTGTTGAAAATTGAAACATACAATTTATTGACATCGTGGTGCCAGGAGATGCCAGAGTCAAAATATAAGAACTGGGGGGAAAAATCACGAAACACCCCGACCTGCCCATCGAAACTACGCAATTATGGATGAAACATGTAACAGTGATACCCATTGTCATCGGGGCACTTGGTATCATGTCCAAGAATTTTATAAGATATATCAAGAAATTGCAGCTTCCTGCAATAATACCAGTGGAACTGCAAAAAAAATGTGGCTACTCGGAACATCCTATATTTTAAGAAGGTCCTTGGTTAATACCTAGGATGCTGGTAGCAACCCATATCAACCATTAGCACCAGTCAATGGTATTTGTGATGCATTTTTGAATATTCAGTTGGCTGAGTTTCATGTTAATGAATAAAGTATATAGTAATTATTATTTGTCAAAAAAAGTTGTCAAAAATGAGAAGGTGAAGATCTTGTGGGACTTTCGAATACAAACAGATCGTCATTTGGAACACAACACACCAGATATCACGGTTGTAGAGGGCTGAAGTGTACAGTTAATTGACATTGCTGTACCAGCAGACGATAGAGTCAAAGAAAAAGAACTGGAAAAAACCGTGAAATATTGCAACCTGGCCATCGAAACTATGTGATTACGGTTGAAACATGTGACAATGATACCCATTGTCATCAGGGCACTTGGTATCATGTCCAAGAATTTTACAAAACAAATCAAGAAATTCCAGTTTCCTGCAATAACACCAGTGGAAGAACAAAATCTGCGCTAAATTTTTTATTAAAAACCTCCAATAATGGAGCATCCATAACTTCTGGAGGCAAAAACCTCAACGGATTAATTGTTCTCCCTATCAGGAAATTTCTCCTTAATTCTAGGTTGCTTCTTCCCTTGATTAGTTTCCATCTATTGCTTCTTGTCTTGCCTTCAGATGATTCCCCTCTTCTTTGTGACAGACCCTTAGATATTGGAAGACTGGCATTATATCATCCCTAATCCTTCTTTTCATCATCCATCCATCATCCTTCATCCTCTTTATCTTCATCATCACCAACACAAAGAAATCACAAAAACCATATTTGGATCAAAGCTAGCATTACACTGGGATCCAACCCTGGCAACTGTTGTGGCCCGCCAGTGGCCAGCAGAGCTGGTGACAGACTCAGACAGTGAGGAGGTTGGGGAGGAAGATGGGCCAGTCCTGGACTCTGGGGAAGGCTCTGATGAGGGCTCTGTGTCGGAGGCAGAGAGGGGGCCAGGGCCGTCCGATAGTTATCAGCTGCCTTAGGAGTCAGAGATCAGTGGGGCAGAAGAACAGCTGGAGCCTGTTCCCAATGTGTGCATGCGCAGAGCTACCAGGAGAAGGGAACAATTAAGGAACAAGGGCTGACTCGGGAGTAAAGGCACAAGTGAACAGTGAATGGCCCTTCCCATAGGGAATAAAGAGGAGCAAAAGGGGAATGGAGTTTGCAGGAGACAATTAGTTCCTTTCATGAATATGAAGATTTGTTCATGACTCTCAGAAACTTAAAGTATTTTCTTGTACAGTGTTTGCATTTGGAAGATATCGTCCTGGCAGCTCTCCAAGCCTGATAAGGTCTGTGGTTGTAAATTCACCCTTGAAAGACTGTGTGCCGGGACTGTGCTGGATGTGAATGAGTGGAATTCACATGAGCCTAATCAAAAGGGGTTTTGTTGGGACTTTGTGATTTTGTGAAGCCTAGGTCAGAACAGCAACTATGACAGAGATTTGCCATTTGTGGTTGTGCAATGACTCCAAGTTTGGCCCTGACCCCTCCCTCCCTCCCCCCCTCCAGCCTTGCTGGCAATTCTCCTACATCCATATATGAAAAACCTGGAAAAGATGAATCTAGTAACTACTCTCTCAGTTCAATCTCTGATGAAAAGCACGTGTACTTTTTTTTTAAAAAAAAAAATCTTTATTCCGTTTCAAGGCTTCATTTAAATTACAAAATAACCTTTCTACAACTTTCCTTATGAGCTGGAGAGTGATTCGCTATCAAATGCCTTGCCGAGATATGAAAGAGAAGGATGCTATCATTTCCTGCCCGCGGTCCCATTTGACAATTGCCTTGACCTTTTGTCATATGGCCAGATGGATTTTTCAGCAACCGAAACCTGCCCACGTTCCAGCTCTTGCCATCCTGAAGCATAATAGTTCAATCTTAGAATCATCGTACATTTTCAGTGTGTGTGTGTGTGTGTGTGTGTGTGTGTGTGTGTGTGTGTGTGTGTGTGTTTAAAGGGCACAAAGAGGGATTTCGAACCGGGATGTCATTAAAAGCAGAGGTAGTTCTGGTGCAACACGCATATTTTGCTGCTGAGATTTTAATGTTTTTTTGTTTTGGTTTTTACAGAGCTTAACTTTGCTCGTGTTTCTGGAAAGACGGTTTAATTTGATGACAAGATGGCGACCAGCTCACTGTTAAGAGTTTCCCATAATGCTTCCAGATGATGCATAAATTGCCCCCGAGTAGAATATTTTAAATCTTAAAACTGGGAGAGAAGAAAGAGAAAAATCAGGGGCTTCTCAGTTGAACCTCTTAACCTGCCAGAAATTTTTGCCGGAGCTTAAAATATCTTCGTCTTAAAGAGTCGTCCTTGAAAACGGCTCTGAACGGTTAGACAGAACACAGATGAAAATCCATGGGAATTACTCAAGTGGAGGATTAAAACAAAAAAGACGATACATAAACAGAGGTGGGGTTTTTTTTTAAAAAAGGGGGGGGGGAATAAAGTTTTATTCTATACCTTCTAAAAGGCCCACTGAGGTAAATTTGAAGTTCTCTTTTACAACTTGAGAAAAACGGGGCGAAAAGAGACTCGTTCTCAAAAAAGGTTTCTTTTGTTTTTTCCCAAAGCTAACACTTGAAAGTGCTTCAACAAAAAACTGGAGAGGGATTTTAAAATGCAGACACACACACACACACACTCACTCATATTTCTCCTTAGGAATCGGAAGAGGGAATCTTGTGAACAAAATGCACGCTACCACTCTTAATGGGAAGTCTTTCTCAGTCTAACAGAACGACAAATTTTCTGCAAAGTTGCTCAACTTATCCAAGTTCCAGATGGCTTACAAAGGTTTCTGATTAGGAAGATTGGATTAAACTTTTCTAGTTTAGTTTAACTGGAAAGAAGTGCTTTTAAAAAAAACATCAAAGTTAGCAACACTTCTAAACATTAGGTCTGCTGTTTAGAATAGCAGAGTTGGAAGGGACCTTGGAGGTCTTCTAGTCCAACCCCCTGCTTAGGCAGGAAACCCTACACCAGTGATGGCGAACCTATGGCACGCGTGCCACAAGTGGCACGTGGAGCCATTTGTCAGGGCACGCGAGGCGCTGCCCTGTCAGCTGAATTCACCTTTTTAAAAGCCATTTTTCACCCTCCCCAGGCTCCAGAGGCTTTATAGGAGCCTGGGGAGGGCGAAAAGAGCCCCCCCCCCAGAGGCCCTCCAGAGGCTTCAGGGACCGTCCGGAGTCTTCCCTGAAGCCTTCGGAATGCTTAAAACAACCCTCCGAGCAAACCGACTTCCAGTTTGCTCAGAGGGTGGTTTTAAGCGTTCTGAAGGCTTCAGGGACCGTCCAGGGGCTTCCCTGACGCCTTCAGAGCCGGTTTGCTCGGAGGGTCGTTAAGCGTTCCGAAGGCTTCAGGGAATGTCCGGAGGCTTCCCTGATGCCTTCGGAGCATTCAAACGACCCTCCGAGCATACCGGAAGTCACTTCTGGTTTGCTTGGAGGGTGGTTTTAAGCATTCCGAAGGCTTCAAGGACCATCCGGGGGCTTCCCTGACGCCTTCGGAGCGCTTAAAATGACCCTCCGAGCAAACTGGAAATGGTCCCCGTAGCCTCCGGAGGGCCTCCCGGGGGGCAGGGGAGGCTCTTTTCACCCTCCCCAGGCTCCTATAAAGCCTCTGGAGTCTGGGGAGGGCGAAAAAAGCATGTAAAAATGGGGGGTCGCATGTTGTGTGTGCATGCGCACTGGGGGGGTCACACATTGCATTATGGGTGCGGCACGCCAGCACACAACCCCCCTGCGCTCCCCCTACTTGTGGCACGCGAGCCAAAAACGTTTCGCCATCGCTGCCCTACACCACATCAGACAAATGGTTATCCAACCTCTTCTTAAAGACTTCCAGTGTTGGAGCATTCACAACTTCTGGAGGCAAGTTGTTCCACTGATTAATTGTTCTAACTGTCAGGAAATTTCTCCTTAATCCCAGGTTGCTTCAGTTCAGACCATGATATTCCATGCAAAGCTGCTGAAGGCTATTTCATAGCACTTTCCTCAGAGCCTTTTCCTGACACTGGTGCCAGTATAAAGACACAAAATAATGATTCCATACTGACCCTTCTTTTTGGTTTAGAATTATCTTTGTAGAGATGATGACTTCGTCCTTAGTTGCTGTCCTTTTGGGGACAGTTATAAACAGTCAGAGGGATGCGGTGACCCAGTGACTAAGACACTGAGCTTGTTTATCAGAAAGGTGGTTTGGTGGTTTGAATCCCTAGCGCCGCCTAATGGAGTGAGCTCCTGTTACTTGTCCCAGCTTGTGTTAACCTAGCAGTTCGAAAGCATGTAAAAATGCAAGTAGAAAAATAGGGACCACCTTTGGTGGGAAGGTAACAGCGTTCCATGCGCCTTCGGCATTTAGTCATGCTGGCCACATGACCAAGGAGACGTCTTCGGACAGCGCTGGCTCTTCGGCTTTGAAACGGAGATGAGCATCGCCTCCTAGAGTCGGGAATGATTAGCACATATGTGCAAGGGGAACCTTTACCTTTATAAACACCTTTCTATTCCACACCTAGAGTACTGCATCCAGTTTTGGTCACCACATTCCAAAAAAACGATGTTGAGACTTTAGAAAAGGTACAAATAAGAGCAGCTAAGATGATTAAGGGCCTGGAGACGAAAACATATGAAGAGCGGTTGCAGGATTTGGATTGGCTAGTCTAGAGAAAAGAAGGACTAGGGGTGACATGATAGCAGTGTGCCAGTGTTTGAGGGATTAGCAAAAAAAAGGGGGTGCGTGTGTGTCAACTTATTTTCCAAAGCAGCAGAAGGGAAGACAAGAAACAAGGGATGGAAACTGATCAAGAAGCAACCTGGAATTAAGAAGAAACTTCCTAACAGTGAGAACAATTAACCTGTTGCAGAAAATGACAGGCTTAGACTTCTCAGGATACAGGAAAAGTTTATTTGGCAGCCAGGTTCAGAAACGTTAGCCCACGGCTTACGTTGTGAATTTCTGAACAATCTTTATTATCGAAGCATGCATTCTTATACATTCTCAAAGACAGTGTAACACGGGAACACTTTACTCATTTCTTATTGGTTACCTTGAGGAAAAAGCCTTATAAGGAGATGGGGGTCTTACTTCTCCTTTTGTTACAGGTATGGACTACGTGCCATTAACGAACTTTAATTGAACCTTGTGGTTTTGGACTTTTGGCATAGGGACGTTTGCTGGAACATGTTGTGGTTGAAGGCTGATGACATTTCCCTGTCCCTTTAAGCAAGCTTCTAACTGTCCCTTTTATGCCACGTCTCCATTCTTATATTTTAATCCATATTTTATCCTACTTTAAACCCGTGGAACAGCTGGCCTTCAGAAGATGCAGATGTTTTAAGAAAAGTCTGGGTTTTAAGAAAAGTCTGGACAACTATCTGTCTGAAATGGTATAGTGTCTCCTGCTTGAGCAGAAGGTTGGAGAAGAAGACCTTCAAGGTGACTTCCAGCTCTATTCTGATTATTATTTGCTGTGCACTGATGTTGTACTTCAATAGACAGTCAAAAGCAAACACTACTCATTCAATGGGGCCTATCCACAAATAGGCAATGTGTTTCCCATGGCATTTGAGGCAGGAAACTAAGCGACCTCTGTGATTGTTGATGAATTGTTATAAATTGGTTGATGTTTTAACCTTAGGCAGTGATAATTGTATGCTGTGGTATTTTAGCGTTTGAATGCTTACATATTTCCAGCATTGTCAGCATTGGTAAATGGGCAGCCATGTACACCATTTAGATTATAAATATGGGTTAAATCGGCTGTCCTTTTGAATTGTATCTGTTTTCTCCAGTTGCGTCTATCTTTCTGTTATTATGCTTTGTACTGTAAGTGTTTGTTTATGTGTTTTCTCTTTGATTTTGCAATTATTTTCTCGAACGTTGCCCCGAGAAGGAGAGAGGCAGCCCACCCAGAGTGCCTCTACAGAAGAATGGAAGGATAATTGTACAATCAACAAATAACATATTTGCTAGCTAACAGATTTCTGAAAATGGTGAAAGTATTCATATTAAAAATGTTAGTGTGGGTTCACAAATGTGGAGGAGTTTCATGCTCCATTAGGAATGCCACACAACAAGGTCGATGAAGACATTTTATAGTTTGGTATGCTTGTATATTTGCTTGTGTACATGTGTAGGTGTTCATTGCAGCAAACAGCCTGTTTCAGTTTCAGTTTAGCCCAGGGGTGTCCAAACTGGGGAATTCTGGGAGTTGAAGTCCACAAGTCTTAAAGTTGCCAAGTTTGGACACCCCTGGTTTAGCCAGATTAGCACAAGGGGGGAAAAAATCTGCCTCTGCCTCCCAGTAATTTGCCTCCTTGAAGCAAACAGTGTGTTTCAGTTTCAATTTCAGCACAGCCTGATTAGCACAAGCAGCTGTCAGTTGGAACGGCCTCCCGATCATCAGCTGTTTCAGGCTGCAGGGATTGCCATAGCCTATTGCCGCCTCTGCATGCCCCGTTTTCAGCCTCTGCATGCCACATTTTCCAATCATTCTGGGCGGCGGGGATCAGAATGGGCAGAAAATGGGGTGCACGGAGGCCGAAAATGGGGCACATAGAAGCGACAATAAGCAATGGCAATCCCTGCAGCTGATGGTCCGGAGGCTGATCCAACTGACAATCAGCTGCTTGTGCTAATCAAGCTGTGCTGAAGCTGAAACTGAAAGAGGCTGTTTGCTGCTTGCTGCAAGGAGGCAAATTCCTGGGATGGGGAGGCCAAATGGTGGGGGCCATTGGGTGGGTGGGTGGGACTACATTTGGTGTGTAAGACGCACGCACATTTTCACCCTCTTTTAGTGTGTGTGTGGGGAGTGCATCTTATATTCTTAAAAATATGGTATTATTTACATACAGTGTATGTAGTTGGTTATGATATCTAGTTGACATTTGACTGATCTTGAAAAAATAAAGCATTGCTGGATCTGGTCAGTATTTGAAGGAAGATTAAAAAAGAAGAAAATTCAGAATGCAATAGCTAAAGAAACAAGTATGGAAACAAGAGAGGGTAGTCAACCGGTTTGGACTGGTTTGGACGAACTCTTAGTGGCGACCTGTGGGTGGTAGCGGCGACCCACCCACCTGCCCCTGCCCACCCGCCCCATCTCTATGCCAACCTATTTAGCCATGTTTTCTAAGCTGTGTGTATGCATGCAAACGCACACAAGCGAAGTGCATGCACGGAAGGCACGCATGCTTGCAAAGCGACTGAGTCTGTGTGCATGCAGCAAACTAGTGATAAACTTATGTGAAATCCACCTCTGAGGGAAAAATATATAGCATCTGTTTCAACAATGTCTGCAGCAAATTATATGTGAAACAAAGAAATCTCTGCATACGCATTGCCCACATGCTCCATTTTTAGATGATTACACTATCAGTTAACAAACCAATTCTTGAACAAATGCTCAATTGATTACTTTTATGTTAATGCAAATTATATGTATATCATAATGTAGAATGCAGTGTAATATATCGCTTCCATAAAAAAAAAAAGATCATAATTTTTAAAAGTACCCCTCTTTGGACTTCGACTGATAGGGGAATTTGCGAAAACACAGCAAAAACATGATTGCAGCAAAAACCAAGAAATCAGTGAGTAGATTTGGGACCTTTTTGGATAAGGAGAGGACAGAATCAGAATTAGAACAGAGTTCAAACAGACCTTGGAGGTCTTCTAGTTCACCCTCCTACTCAGGTAGAAAATAGAGTAGAGTAGAGTAGAGTAGAGTAGAGTAGAGTAGAGTAGAGTAGAGTAGAGTAGAGTAGAGTAGAGTAGAGTAGAATAGAATAGAATAGAATAGGAATAATAGAAATAGAATAGGAATAGGATTAGGATTAGAGTTAGGATTAGGATTAAGAATAGAATTATAGAATAGAATTATAGAACAAAACAGAATAAAATAGAATAACCGAGTTCGAAGGGACCTTGGAGATCTTCTAGTCCAACCCCCTGCTTAGGCAGGAAAAACATCCAGTGTTGGAGCATTCACAACTTCTGGAGGCAAGTTGTTTCACTGGTTAATTATTCTCACTTTTAGGAAATTTCTACTTAATTCTAGGTTGCTTCTCTCCTTGATTAGTTTCCATCTATTGCTTCTTGTCCTGCCCTCAGGTGCCCTGGAGAATAGCTTGACTCCTTCTTCTTTGGGGCAGCCCCTGAGATATTGGAACACTGCTATCATGTCTCCCCGAGTCCTTCTTTTCATTAAACTAGACACACCCAATTCAGGCAATCATTGTTTGTATGTTTTAGTTTCCAATCCCCTAATCATCTTTGCTGCTCTTCTCTGCACACTTTCTAGATTATGGGATAATTGGGTAATTTTGTTTCTGTTGGATTTAGGAAAGAGATTTTTAAAGTCTTGAAGAATTCTCTGCAATGTGACGAAGAAGAAATGAATTTTAAATCCTAAAACAAAATTGGAATGAATGAAAAATGGACTGTTATAGATTTGATTATAGATAAGAGATGGGACATTAATGAAATAAATGTTTGTTAACCTGTAAAGGGTGAAGAATTTGATAAAATTTGAAAGTCTCTTTAAACATTTCTCTTCTCTTTCATATAATGTCCCACTTTTTAAATCACTTGTCCTTTCTCACTTTCCTTTTTTTATGCTGTTTTATTCTTTCCATACCAGGGATGTGGTGGCTCAGTGGCTAAGTCGCTGAGTTTGTCGATCAGAAATTTAAGCAGTTTGAATCCCTAGCACTGCATAACAGAGTGAGCTCCCATTACGTGTCCCAGCTTCTGCCAACCTAGCAGTTCGAAAACATGTAAAAAATGCAAGTAGAAAAATAGGAACTACCTTTGGCGGGAAGGTAACAGCCTTTTGTGCGCCTTCGGTGTTTAGTCATGCCGGCCACATGACCACGGAGACGTCTTCGGACAGTGCTGGCTCTTCAGCTTTGAAACGGAGATGAGCACCGCCCCCTAGAGTCAGGAATGACTAGCACATATGTGTGAGGGGAACCTTTATGTTATTCTTTCCATTCCTTAATTTCAGAAAATTAAGGAATTGGAAAGAATAATGTAAAGAAAATTAAGGAATTCAAAAAAATCCTCCCTCAAATGATGGAAGTAATAAGAGAGTAGTTACTTACAAATGTGTCAATTCAATGCTTTTAAAATAAGCATATAAAATTACTTCTTTATAGAAACTGTGTGGGATTGAAAATGAATGTTTTTTCTTATTATTTCAGACTGAGAAGGGATCCAAATAATAGCTCTTTGGATGTCGCACATATTTTAACTCTCTGTGGATCTTGTCTAACACATTAGTACATGGAGGGAAGTAAGATGTGGGGTACCACAAGGTTCTGTTTTGGGCCCAGTACTCTTCAATATTTTCATAAATGATTTAGATGAGCGAATAGAAGGGAAACTTACCAAATGTGCAGATGATACTACTCATGTAGGTTGGGTGAAACCAGGCTTAACAGTAGTAACTGTGAGAGGGATCTTGGAATCTTAGTGGACAACCAATTAAATATAAGCCAGCAGTGCACAGCAGCAGCCAAAAAAGCCAATGCAATCCTAAATTGCATTAACAGAGGGATACAATCAAGATCAAGTGAGGTGCCAATACCACTCTATAAAGCCTTAGTAAGACCACACCTAGAATACTGCATCCAGTTTTGGTCACCATACTATAAAAAAGATGTTGAGACTCTAGAAAGAGTGCAGAGAAGAGCAACCAGGATGATGGGGAGACTAGAGGCAAAACATATGATGAATGGTTGCAGGAACTGGGCATGGCTAGTTTAATGAAGAGAAGGACCAGGGGAGACAGGATAGCATCTTCCAATATTTGAGGGGCAGCCACAGAGAGGAGGGGGTCAAGCTATTTTCCAAAGCACCTGAAGGTCAGACAATGGATGGAAATTGTTCCACCTAGAAATAAGGAGAAATTTTCTGACAGAGAGGACAATCCACCCATGGAACAGAAGTTGCCCCCAAGAAGTTGTGGGAGCTTCATCCCTGAAAGCTTTCAAGAGGAGACTGGGCTGCCATCTGTCAGAAATGGTGTAGGGTCTCCTGCTTGGGTGATGGGTTGGACTAGATGACCTATAAGGTCCCTTCCATCTCTGTTACTCTGTTAAACCTGTTCATCTGTTACAATATTATAAAGACTCGTAGCAACCATTTTTGCACGGGTTGTAAGGACATACTGCACATTGTAAGTGTGCAGACTCTTTCACAGAGGGTTTTATTTTATTTTATTTTATTTTTTGCTCTGTCTGGAAGGCAAGAAAATGCACTCGGCTCTTTCTCACACTTTCAAATCAGGTGTCATGGACCTTTCCCCCTCCCCCTTCGTGCCAGAGTGATAAATGTATGAAACAGCCTGTCAGAAGAAGCTGCTGAGGGAAAAACACAGGGGTCATAAGAGAAAAATGAGATGACTTCCATGGGGGAAACCGAATACTAAGAATGGATGAACTCGGAAGGAAGAGATGGCCTTTTTCGATCCCCCAATGAGTTCTTAAGTTCTCCTCTCGGTTGTCTTTCCTAGAGTCATTTAATTGAAAAATTCGGCTTGCTTACAGCTCAGAGTCTCATTGCAGCAGAGATGCCAAATTCCTTCACACTCCACAACTTGCACTACTTGTTGCACAGTGGGACGCTGGCTATAAAGATTTTGCAATTTTTGTTTTTTATCTGCAGTCGTCATGAGGTATTTTTTAAAATTATTATTATTATTTTCAGTTAAATTAGCCGACACATTTGTATACAGGCCCAGCCATTTTATATTAACCCAAAGTCTCACTGAAAAGTTGTTTCTTGTGTCATGATGATGTTTACTTGATGATACAAGTGCTAAGTTCAGAACTGCAGGGCTTTTGTTCTAATGAGGACAGGGAAAATATTTTGATATATACTTCCAGTCTTTCCTCATAATATCCCCACTCTCCTTTTTACAATTTGCATATATTTTATCCAAGCACAGGCGTTGAATAACCAGGGGGTCAAATTGGATTCCGAGCTGCTTTCGTTATATAAATGTGAAAATATGTCAGGCTCATTTGTGCTTTGAAACCCATTTGTTATGGCCGCCAGCAAATCTGGCAGCAGACTTGGACAATGAGTAGGTTGAGGAAGAACATGGGCCAGTCCTGGAGTCTGGGGAAGGCTCTGATGAGGGCTCTGTGTCGGAGGCAGAGAGGGGGCCAGGGCCATCCAACAGTTATCAGCTGCCTTCAGAGTCAGACATCAGTGAGGCAGAAGAACAGTTGGAGCCTGTTCCCAGTGTGTGCATGCGCAGAGTTGCCAGACGAAGGGAACAGCTAACGAACAGGGGTTGACTTGGGAGTAAGGCCACAGGTGGACAGTGAATGGCCCCTCCTAAAGGAAATAAAAGAGGAGCGTAAGGGGAAGGGAGTTTGCAGGAGACAATTAGTTCAATCCTGCATTCTTGCCAAATATTGCGGCGTCTGAAAGATATCAGCCTGGCCACTCCCCAAACCTGATAAAGGTCAGTAATCGTGAAGTATCTTGAAAGACTGTGGGAAAGGAAAGACTTTGCTGGAGAGGAATTCACTGTAAATTAAATAAAAGGGGTTTATCGGGACGAGGACTCGATTTTATCCTGCTGGGGAAGCCTAGGTGAGAACATCATTTTCCTCATCTAGCTTAGCCAGTTTGACTTTGAGGTGGATAAGTCCAAATTACTCTGGTCTACCATCTCAGGCCTACAACTTACTCACACAGTAAAGCCCTGTCTCAACTGTAGCAGTTCCGATTGGATCAGTGATTGGAAAATCCTTTCTCTCCCCATTTGCAGAAACCAAGAAATACATATTTGCACTTCTAAAATGAGACAAGAATAGGAAGAATGATTTGGCCAGGAATAATTTGATCAGGGATGGTTACACTACCCGTATCATCAAACGTTTCATTTTAGCAAAAAACTGAGTATTTGTGGTAAAGTAGGAAACCCTTGTGGGACATGGTGGCTCAGTGGCTAAGATGCTGAGCTTGTCGATCAGAAAGGTCAGCAGTTTGACAGTTCGAATCCCTAGCGCCGTGTAATGGAGTGAGCTCCCATTACTTGTCTCAGCTTCTGCCAACCTAGCAGTTCGAAAGCAGGTAAAAATCCAAGTAGAAAAATAAGAACCACATTTGGTGGGAAGGTAACAGCGCTCCGTGCACCTTCGCCATTGAGTCATGCTGGCCACATGACCATGGAGACGTCTTCGGCTTTGAAACAGAGATGAACACTGCCCCCTAGAGTCAGGAACGAGTAGCACATATGTGTGAGGGGAACCTTTTCCTTAGGAGGCCCATGGGCTTCAATAATAATCTACCTTATAAAACTCTGGAGATTACTTAAATAGAAAATACAGAATAACAGAACTGGAAGGGACCTTGGGGGTCTACTACTCCAACCCCTTGCTCAAGCAGGAGACCATATACCATTCTGGACAAATGGTTGTTCAATCTCTTCTTAAAAACCTCAAGTAATGAGGCACCCACAACCTCTATCTGTGCTCTGAGGACCTCAAGGAAAAATAGCTAATAAAATGTACTAAGGCCATGTGTTATTTGACTGTCAGTTCATATGTTGTGTATTCCATCCTCCACATTTTTGCTCTCTTATTTAAATATGTTGAAACCACGTTACCTGATTTGTTTGGATATTCCTGCCTCCCCCCCTTTTTCTATAAAGTGCTGGGAACATGTGTAAAAGCAGAAAAGCAATGTTCTCCACACAGATCTGAATTATCGCTTTATTGCTGAACTCTATGTACATGCGCTTTGTACATATGTACATAATTATGTACAGACTACATAATTGCATGCGTTTCGGCCACATCATGCATGCAAATTCATTGGAGAAAGCAGTGAGGCTTGTAGTGGTTAGTGGAACAAGAAGAAGGGCTAAGGAATGAACATGCCGGCTTAATAACATCGAAACTGGCCCAAAGCTGAACGTACAACAATTGAAAAAAGGTCTCTGCCTGACATTATAGCATAGAAAGCACTTGCCTATAAAATCTCCCAGAGTCAGATATGACTAGATGGTTATACAACAACAATGTAAGAGAGGCCCATATAAGCAATCTCACCAAATTCTGAGTGCTGTCATCCTAAGACAGGTGTGAGAATCAAGAAATGTAGCCTATTGATCTGTTAGATTCAATAGGTCCTGTGGATGATAGGAGGTCGGAAGAAAGAGATATGAACCAAAGTTTTCAGCTAAGATGATTTCAAAATTTACCAGAAATATTTGTAATCCTGCTGAGCCATTGCTAACTGTGAAATACAGGTATTTTGCAAAATATGCCCTCGTATGGATTGGTTTAAAACAGGGAGAATGAAACTGTTGGAAATGAGAAATTGAAGCAATGTACACAGGTGTTCACGGAAAGTGACAGTTAGTGAAGTTGTGAAGTGTGTATGTGGTTAGAAGAAAAGTATAAAGGATGGGGTTCAAGATCAGCTCCGAGCGCTTTGATTTATACCGTTCTGTGTAGGATCTGCTACAAATCATGGGACCCCATTGCAATGGCTTATTAATACAAGTATTTTACTGCTGTTATAGCTATTCATTTCTAACATTCCAAATTGTTAGAAACAATAAACCTCTGATCTTAAAGTAAGAAATATTGCTTGGATTGCTGCCTTTGTTTCCTATTGCATTTTTCCTATGACACAGCGGTGTCAAACTCAATGTCATTGAGGGCCACATCAGGGTCGTGTTTAACCTCAGGGGATCAGGGTGGGCGTGGCCAATGTCAACGTCACTCATATGGGGGGGGCTCCTGTAGTGGCCTGAGCACTCTGCCAGTGAAAACAGGCTCCCGAGCTCCGTTTTTAGCTGCGATGGCCTCCTGCAGCACTCTGCCAGTGAAAATGGACCTCAGGAGGGTTCTGTTTTCATTGGCAGAAATACCGCAAGCTGGTCCTTTGCTGTTTCCAGAGCACCCCCACAGGCCATATCTAAGCACCGCATGGGCTGGATGTGGCCCATGGGCCATGAGTTTGACACCCCTGTCCTAAGAGGTCGACAAAAAAAATTGAGTAATGTTGGACAAAAAAAATCAAGTAATGTTGGTCTATGCTGAGGAAAGCTTTACTAGAACTTGAAGATGGACCTCAAAGATTTTGTAGATGCTACTGTCATTTATAATTTGAAGCCACATCCTGTGCCTTTTTACACCCAATTTGCAGGCCAGGCTCCATCCAAACAGGGGTACAAAGATATACCTTATTTCTTGGCATATAAGACTCATCTTTTTCCCTCAAAAAAGAGAGTGAAAATCTGGGTGCATCTTATACACTGAATGCAGCATTTTTGGCCTCCCAAAATCCCACCTCCTTTGCAAAAATGGCCATGCATAGCCTTTAGGAGGCTTCCAGGGTGCTCCTGGGGGTTGGGGAGAGGAAAAATGAGCAAAAAATGGGCTGTTTATTTGCTCATTTTTACCCCTCCAGCTCCCAGGAGTACTCTATAAGTCTCCTAAAAGCTATGCATGCATCTTTTTTTTTGACAAAAAAAAATGTGAAAAATGGGTCGTGCTTCTTCAAAATCTTGGTGCATCTTATACTCCAGTGCATCTTATACTCCAAAAAATATGGTAATCAGAATTGTAGTAAGTAGACTTCCTCATTTTGGCATGGAATTTCATGGAACTTGTTAAACAAAGGAACTTCAAAGACAGATGATAATGGAACATTTCTGAATAGTTTATAAGGAACTATAAACACTCTCTTTTGATTTGAAAGTGTGTTTGTTTAATCACATTCTTTCTGTTACTTCAGTAAAGCAGCTACCTCCATGATATCACTCAGCAATTGGTTTGTAAATAGCTATTGCTATAAAATAATTAAAACTTCAACAGTTCAAAAATGTTCAAAGATGTGTTACTTTTTAAGGTGCTATAAGTCCTGGTATATTTCTTTAGTTATAACCAACATACATCCCTTTGGAATTCGTTTGCTTTTGCACATTGCTTTAAAATAACTGTTTTGTGTAATTTAGTGTGACTTGAAGAAATATAATATATGTTACCTTTATTATATTTTTCCTGCTTATTATCTTTAACAATCTAAAGTAAAACATACCATATTTTGTCCTCTTAGGCCACTTCCAGAATTCACTCAAATACTGGATCTAGTCAGGATCATTTTATTTCTTGGGGTATTAAGCAGGGGTGAAAAAATGCTTTAAAAAGTGGGGGGGAAAGTTGGCATGTCCACCCAGTCACATGACTCCCCCTCAAGCCAGAACCAGTGGGGAGGGGGAATTAGATTTCCACACTGGTATTAAGGATATATTTTCCTACATATTTGTTTTCACTTTTAGTGCTTTGGTATAACGATATGGTCAAATCTGAAAATGTTTATCACTGGTAATGTCAGAGTTTACTGACATCTAAGCAATTCATGAATCGATCCATGGTGAGCCAGTAGTTAGAATGCAGCGTTGCAGGCTGACTCTGCTGGCTGCCAGCAGTTCGATCCTGACCGGCTAAAAGTTGACTCAGCTTTCCATCCTTCCAAGGTTGGTAAAATGAGGACAATAGCTGACTCTGTAAACTGCTTAGAGATGGCTGTAAAAGAACTATGAAGTGGTATATAAATCCAAGTGCTGAACTGAGACACAGAACAGGACAACGGCATCACCCTCCTCCCTTACATCAAAGGCACCACAGAAAAAATCAGCAAAATTCTCCACAAACACAATATCAAGACAGCCTTCAACACTGACCAAAAAATAGCCAACATCTTAAGAAACCCCAAAGACAAAATCCAGCTAGAAAACCAAGGAATCTACGAAATACCATGCAAAATCTGCTGTGCAACATACATAGGACAAACTAACAGGAGAATAAATTGCACGCATCACAGAACACAAGAATGCAGTCAGAAAAAAAGAAAAAACTTCCAGCTTTTTCCAGAACCTTAAAGCTACAGGACATGACATTGATTTTGAAGGAACCATGTTAATCTCCAAAACTGAACACTTCAACAAGAGAATAATTATGGAAGCTATCGAAATAGAGAAACACCCCCACAACATGAATAAACGTGACAATACCTCCCGCCTACCAGACATCTGGAAACCAGCCCTAGTCAACAAATGAGCCTCACCCATCACCCAGGCTGTTACAACACAAAACAACAATGGACACACAGCCAGCACCAATCAGCACCAATCTACCAATCATGATACAACCACACAGCCAATCAGTCCACTTACAGCAACAAAGCCAGCACTCCACACACTCCCACCAAGATTTATAGAAAGACGGCAGCTCCGACCACGCTTTAAGCCGAAAACACCAGCCTAAAGATGGCGAGTGGGACCTCGTTGAAACGTTGCCAAGACAATCTCAATCTTACATGGGAAAAGACCCGAATAAAACAAGACCAGCTTACCTACACCTGTGAAAATCTATGAAAATGGGGGCCCAAATATGGGAGGGAGCATACTGCTTCCCTTTTTCTTTCTTTCGGCTCACCCTAGGAGCCATCCAGCAGAAAGCCATTTTTATGTTGCCTTTGTTACATTTGTGTTGCATCTGTGCTGATAAATAAATAAAGGGAGACTAGTATAGATCTATTTCAAGCTATTTAGCTCTCATCAGCTAGCCATACCCTTAGTGGGAATTGAACCTGGGTATGGCTAGCTGATGAGAGCTAAATAGCTTGAAATAGATCTGTACTAGTCTCCCTTCATTTATTTATCAGCACAAATACAACACACACACACACACACACACACACACACACACACACACACACATATATATATATATATATATATATATATATATGCATATACATGCACACACACACACACACACACCATAAACATGGTGCACAGATGATTTACTCTCTGGAAACAAATACTGTGGGGGTAACAACAGTTTATTTAGTGATCATTGAAAATTTCATCAAAGAAAAAGATGACTTCCGACTGTTTTTCACACTTATGACCATTGTAGCAT
This sequence comes from Natrix helvetica, assembly GCF_964273705.1. Classification (NCBI taxonomy): domain Eukaryota; kingdom Metazoa; phylum Chordata; class Lepidosauria; order Squamata; family Natricidae; genus Natrix; species Natrix helvetica. The sequence goes on along the minus strand of NC_138558.1, from coordinate 71,861,377 downwards.
CCCCTTGGCCATGTGATCAAAATTCAGACCCTCTGCAACTGACTCAGACTTATGACCTTTGCAGTGCCATGTTACCATCTTTTATGTCCTGCTGACAAGCAAAGTCAGTGGGGAAGTCGGAGTCACCTAACAACCGTGCTACTAACTTAACAACTGCAGTCATTCGCTTAACAACTGCAGCAAGAAAGGTTGTAAAATGGGTCAAAACTCACTTAACAAATGTCTCACTTAGCAACAGAAATTTTTGGGCACCATTGAGGCCATAGAGTGAAGACTGCCAGTATAATAGATCAAAGCTGGTTCCCCACCCCTTGTGAAGCATTCCAAAATGTTTTAAATTATTAAACCACTAATCTATTTACAAATTGTTAGCCTGTTATCTATATAAGCTATATTAATAATAAAATGGTGAACAGGAAAACAAATCATTTCTAAATTCTTCTTGACATAAAACTGGTCGAGTCTTTTTTTTAAAAAAAAATATTGTATTGATTTTTAATTAATAACCGAAAAGAGCAAAGGTAGGAAGGGTGATGATAATTAGAAACAAGTCTAAAAATGAGGAGTCTTTTCAGATGCATCGAATTCTGATTTGATGGATGTATCACAATGGAAAAAGGAAGCGGCAAAAGATTGTCCATCACTCATTTCAGAGATAACAAATCCTTTTCTTACAGTTGATGTGATGTGGATTGTTCAAAATTTGGTTCACAAGACAATTAAAGTTAATCATCATCAACATCATCATTTAGCAACCTGATAAGACCTTGTGAGGTGGAGTCTGGGCAATTGAAAGGAGCTCAGTGGATGCCCTTCCTGTCGCCAATGCGGAGTTTTCTTCAGAAGATATATTCTCGTTGTGCCCATAGAGAGAAATATCTGCCTCTACCTGGGATTGAACTCACAGCTTCCTGATTGTGAGAGCTCCACCTCTACACCACTGCTCCACTCCAAGACAATTAAAGTTAATACTCTTCCGAAATCCTTTTTTTGGATCATGTTCCAGTGACAGTACAGTTCTCAATCGTCTAAGCGTCACCATCAGCACTGATGATGTTCCCTAGTTGGATATTAAGACGTCTGCAAGAAAACAACCAAGCTCGGAGAGTCACAAGGACCCCCCAGTTGAGAGTGTGACATTTTCACCTCATTGTTCAACATCTCCCACCTTTTGATGCGGAGGTACAAAAGGACCGTGCTACCATTATCTTACCTGACAGGGCTGGGAACTTAATTTCATTTCATGGAATAGATTAATGACTTTCCTACAATTATCCTCAGTCAGTTTCAATCCATTTGCAAAGAAGCTCCATTGTGCTTGAAATTACCTTTCACGCAAACCTCCCCATATATTTGATTGAAATCTGCCACAGATATGCCTTTCATGGCAAAATGTATTACACCCCCTGTCTAAAACAGTATAAAAATAACAGGTTGTTGTGTTTGAAAATCTGCTCTTAATGAAGGGATCACTCCAAAACCCATGTACACGTTTCAGAGGTTTGTGGCACCTGACTTTAGTTTTAAAGCTTCTCTAAATCTCCCGTGGATTTCTGAGTTTTGATAAGACGAGAACAGAGGGAGATGAATGGAACACAAGGGGGTAAGGATCATTGGGCAAGAATCGTGAGGTAGATATGGGTATTTATGCTTTTCATATTGTAGGGCCATGACAGCAAATCTGTGGGCACGTGAGCTGTCGCCCAGGTCAGCTCCTCTGCGCATGCGCACAAGCCTTCTGCTGGCCAGCTGATTTTGGGGTCTCTGCTGGGAGATTCATGTGCGCAGGGATAGGGGGGATGCAGCGCCCACACACACCTGGTTTTTAGTTCCAGGAGGCTTCAGGGAGGTCTGCAAACACCGAAATGGGGATGGTGCATGCATGCATGGGGGGGGCATGGCCTGCTGTGTCAGCACATGCTTACACATGCTTTTGGCACCCGAGGGAAAAAAGGTTTGCCATCACTGTTGTAGGGTATAGAAAGCGGGGGTGGGGGGTGAGGGGGTGGGGGGGTGTCAATTCACATTTTTTTCCTAATTCATCTTCCATATGTCACGTTCCAGCATGTCAGAGGAAAAAAAAAACACCCTGGAGAAGTCTGAGATCAATGGACCGGGCTGATTCCCTTCAGCATATCATTTGAGATATTAAGAAAAGAAATAAAAGTCTTTGAGAAGTATATTCTAATTAATAAACAAACTTTAATAAAAGTAAATAAAACAGAACTAACTAATGGTTACATTTTGATAATAAAAGCTCCGTCTGCCAAATTGGCAGCCGGACAAAGAACAAAGGAATGAGTTCTGGAATGTGTGAAGCATGCGCAATACATCAATGTCAGATAAGAACTTTTATGACCTGCGCAATAACTCTTTCTTAGTTTAACTCTTGAATGTCAGTTTCAGTCAGTTCATGTCTAGCAAACTTTTTAACATCGTGACACCCCTTCTTTTGCTAGTCTGGGCTGACGTCATCAAATCATCAATTAAGGCACATCTTCTTTCGCAGATACTCGTGTTGATTTACAGGAAGTGGTTTGTTAAGCATGTCTGCAATCTGATCATGTGTAGAAACATATTGCAATTTAACAAAACCTTGCTTAACTAATTGCTTTGTGTTTTGTTAACGAATGTCAATGTGTCTGGACCTAGAACCTGTAAAATGTGACTCAGAAATATAAACCACAGATACATTATCTTCCATCACGGTGATTGGTCGAATCGGACGTGTCCAGATATCTGTGATCAAAGCATCAAACCACGTTAGAGAATTACAAGCATCTGAAACACAAGCATATTCAGCTTCAGTAGATGAACATGAAACAAAACTCTGTTTTCTCACTTGCCAGTAAACAGGACAACCATTCAGGAACATCATGTAACCAGAAGTGCTTTTGCGTGACTTCTTGTCACTCGCCCAGTCGGCGTCAGCATAACAAATTAACTGTGGATGATCAGTGTGTGTTGGTTCTAGCAATAGCTTCATGTGTTTAGTGTGTTTCAGGTATTTCAACAACTTCTTAATGCATGACCAATGAAATTGTGTTGCCTTACCTACGTGTCGTGATAAAAGATTAACACTAAGTGCGATGTCAGGTCTGGTCCAACTACTAATGTATAATAGTGAACCAATGACTGAACGATAAAGTGTTTGATCCTCGAACTCAGGACTTGGTTCATGTGTTAAGTTGTGAAAATCTGTTTGCATGGGTGTCTTTGTTGTGCTAGCATCTTTCATGTTGCAATGATGTAGAATGTGGTCAATTTTCTCCTCTTGTGAAAGACTAAACCCCTTCTGTGTCTTTTCAATTTGAACACCTAAATAAGTGCTAATGTGTCCTAAAGATTTTAGTGTGAAGTATCTCTGCAAACTTTTAGCAAAAATCTCACTCATTTTTTTATTTGGACCAATATAAACAATATCATCAACATAAACAAGAATTATCTCATATGCATTGTTAGATCTTTTTGTGAACACGCATTCATCAGTTTCGGACTTAATAAAGCCCATTGAATTTAGTTTGTCAGTAAGACATAAATACCACATTAAACCTGACTGTTTCAGACCATAAAGACTTTTGTTCAGGAACCAGGTATCCCCTTCTTGCTTTCGGAATCCTGGAGGGCTTCTCACGTAGATCTCTTCATCTAGGTCTGCATGTAGATAAGCTGTGTCCACATCAAATTGGAAAACTTCTAAACCAAGAATAGTTGCAGTGGTTAAAGCAATTTTTACACTTTCAGTTCTGACTGTTGGTGAGTAAGTGTTTGTGTAGTCCTCAGGATAACGTTGAGCGAAACCCTGAGCTACAAGTCTAGCTTTGTATAAAGACTCACCATTTGGTTTCTTCTTGATTCTGTAGACCCATCGAGTGCCAATGACTTTCTTGTTTGCTGGAGGTTTTGCAGGTGTGAATACATTGAGTTTCTTTAAACTGTCCATTTCATCCTGCATTGCATCATACCATTTGTCTTGCTCTGAATCAGGAAGCTGTTTGATTTGTGTGAATGTCTCTGGAGGAAGAGTAACGTTGCAAATCAAAGGTAATGGTGATTTTGTCAGTTGCCATGAATAGCGTTGTGGAGGGATTCCTTTTGGAACGTCTCGGAACAACAGACCAGTCTTCTTCTTCTTCTTCATCATCATCCTCGTCCTCACGTTTGTCGCTAGCATCAGCATCCGCAGCTTGCGAAGACGGAACATCAGGTTGTGAAGAACTGGTAGAAGGAATATCTGCCTGTGAATTGTCATCAGGCTGCGTGGCATCTGGAACACCATCTCTAGGAAAATAAACTTCAGGATCATTGGAATGAATCCTGGACCAGTCAATGTCTTCCTCAAAATTAGCAGATTGTGAAATGACAATCACATGTTTAGTATCAATGAATTTGTACCATTTTGAATTATCATCAATACCCATAAATCTCAGTCTCTTTGCTACTGTACCTCCCTTTCTTCTTTGACTTAAGGGAGTGTTCACCATAGCATACGAACCAAAAATGTGGAGGTTCTTGAGATCAGGCTTGTAGCCATACAGCATGTAGAAAGGAGTTTGATTGATTACACTGCTCCAAGTACGGTTGACAATGTAATTTGCATACTTGATCGCTTCACCCCAGTATGTGTTACTGAGATTGGCATCTTCTAGAAGACAACGCATCATGGTTTGTAGAACCCCTTGTCTTCTTTCTACGACTCCGTTATGAGCCGGTGTATATGGAGCAGATGTTTGATGAAGAATTCCATTCTTACGCATCCAGTCCTGGAAACGCTGAGACATGAATTCTGCACCACTGTCACTCTGGATTCTGGCGATGCGAACTTGGTATTGTGTAGAAACAAAAGCTGCAAAGTCTTTAAAGATCTGAAAGGTCTCAGATTTCTCTCTCATAGGATATACAAATCCATATCTAGAATGATTATCTACAATTGTTAAAAAATACTTTCTGCCACCAAGTGTTGGTGGGAAAGGACCCACTATGTCAGTGTGTACCAAATCAAAAATGCGTGTTGACCGGCGTGTAGCGTGTTTTGGAATTGCAGCCGCTTTGGATTTAGCCTTTTTGCAAACCGCACAATCCAAAAACACCTTACACCCCTTTAGATCCAAACCTTTTGCGAACTCCGGCATCTTTCTAAGAACACGGAAACTGGCATGTCCCAATCTTCTGTGCCACCTGTGAATACACCTGGAATGCAAAGGTTTACCAGTTAGTGAATTCTCAACATTAACAGTTTCATGAGGATCCTCAGGCTTGCTCTGAGCAACCTGTTTCTGTTTTCTCTGTTTGTTGGCTTTAGGAGCCTTTGGCACAGTAACGTTTTCTCTCTCTGGGACAACTCTCTCTGGGTCCGTGTTGTGCCTTTTTGGAGTTTGCATACTTGCCTGTGCTTGCCCTTTAGGCTTTGGCTTTAAGTAATAAACACCACCAATCAGCATGGTTTCAGCAACAATATCTCCATCTTTAACTAAGTAACTTGCTTTTTCGAGGTGGTGAACCTGGAATTTTAAATCTCTAGACAAGTGACTTTGACTAAGCAAATTACTGGTTGCTGAAGGTATGTAATAAACATCAGGGATGTGTGTATCGAGCTCTTCAATGTAAACAGTTCCTTTTCCCATGACCTTGCAAGTGTGGTTGGTGAAGGAATACAGTTCTCGATACTCGGGCTCTGGTTCACCCATCTCTGTGAAAAGTTCCCTTCTGTGGGTAACGAGCACAGCTGCTCCACTATCTAAAGTCCACAAAAGATGTCTGTCGAAATTTGGATCAGGTTGTGGAACGTTGGTTATGGCCAGTGTTACAAGTGGAGCTTGTGGATCACGCCTTGGACCACGACGACCTTGTCTTCCACCTCTACCTCTGCCTCTGGAGTCTGTTCCTCTGGGCTGGTACGTGGCGGGAGCTGGAACTCGTTGGGGACAATCCCGGGTGTCATGTCCCACACGGTTGCAGGTGTAGCATTTTGGCATCCTTGGAGCGTAGCCTCTTCCTCGGAAGGGACGTCTGGCTGGAGCCTTTGATGCTGGGGGCCGTTGCAGATGTGGTGTAGCTAACTTGATAGCTTCCTCTTCCACTAAAAGTCTGCAAACGTGGTTAACTGTGCGTTGAGCAATAGGCACGTAGTTAATTTTTGCAACAGCATCTTTCCATTCATAATTCAATGAGTTAATGATGATGCTAATCATTTGGATATCATCGGTTACATGGCCATTTTGTCTCAATTCACTTCTCATTCTTTTCAGTTTGGTCAAATGTCCACCAATTCGTTCACCAGGTTTCAACTTCGAACCATGGAACTCAGACATGAGCAAACATGAAGATTCAATTGAAACGGGCCTGTAGCAATCTTCCAAAATAGCCCAAATTTGTTGGGCAGTTGCATCAGGCGGAAAGATACCCTGGATCTCAATTTCCATTGACATGAGCAAAGTCGTGATTGCTCTGTTTTCCAGGTCTCTTATCGCAGGTGTCCATGGCTGAGGAGGAGGATTAAAAATCATGCAATGTGTGCCTTCTCTTCGAAGCAAGAGCGCAATTTCACTGACCCAGGCTTTATAATTCTCTC
>NC_138558.1:71819806-71849806 GCF_964273705.1 Natrix helvetica | reverse complement strand
AATCCAAGTTCTTCCTTGCCCAAACCTACTCATTGGTTGAATGTAGAACCTGAAAAAGTCACTTTTTTTTTGCCTTTATCTTTTCTTTTATCTTTCACCTCTGCCAAGGATAGAAGTGTATTTTACTGTTGGTGACTGGCAATGATTAGCAATCCCCAAACTGCAGCTGAGGCAGGAGGGAAAGAGAAAATTGTCCAGGACAGATGCAAATGGAAAGGCATTCAATCTGGTCTGGCAGTTGCTATTAGCCTGAAGGTTTAACTATACCGTCTCCCAGCAGGAATTCATGTAGAGCAAGATGCTAACGATGGAGGCAGGATATACCCAAAGAGAAGGGATGAAATATATATAAGCAAAGTGCTTGAAATAATAACAATTCATCCATATATTGTCAGGCATGCAACCATCTTTTCTTTTGGATCTTTGGCCTGCCACACTTTCTATTATTCTATTATGCATCTTCTATGGTGGTTTTGTAAGGAGTTAGATGCTATGTAGCCATAACAATATTCTTTCTTGAAAGCCAAGGTCATCCTTTGTCTTTGTGCCTCTGCACCTGGCAGGAATTGGATGGGTGGAACTGCCAGCATGGCAGTGGACGATTGGACCATGTGATGGACTGGTGGGTGTGGGGGCAAGATCTTGAACTTTCAACTAGGTGGGGGAAACCAGGAAGCTTTCAGATTCAGGTTTTCCCAGATGTGCCAACATGGCTCTCTTAATACATTGGAACTTTGTGCAATACTTTGCCTTGGACTCTGATTTACCTTTGGATGCTATTTGGAACCCTGACATATATATCTACTCATGCACACACACACACACACACACACACACACACACACACACACACACACACAGAGTCAGCTGTGAAGCCATATTGGAGCATCTTCAATGTTTCCCCAGTGAGGCTGGTTGGAGCTGTGGGGAAGTGAGGGGAGGCAGAGAGATAGCTGGGGACATGTAGCCAAAATAAAATTCTTTCTCCTGTGAAACAAGGACGTCCCCACCAGGTGCTTGCAGGGGTGGGATTCAAAAATTTTATTAATGAGTTCTCTGCCCCATTGCTGGGTGGGTGTGGCCATGGTGGCCATGGCCTAGTCGGCCTCCTGCACCACAAGAGGGGGGGCGTTTTCATCTTCCCAGGCTCCGGGGGCTTTCATTGTGCCTCTGGAAGGGTGAAAACTTCCTCCCCCGGGCTCTGGAGGCCTTCTGGGAGGCCTGTTTCCCCCCTTCCCTGAACCTCTGCACAGGCCCTGCACTTACCTTACATCCAAAATGGGCTGCGTGGAGACTCCTGGGAGGGACAAGGTGGGGTGGGCGGGATTTGGATTTGGAGTGGGATTTGGAGGTTCTCCGAACCAGCCATAACGTTAGTGACAGGTTCTCCCAAACTTGGGCTAAACCTGTAGCAGTCCAACCTTGGGTGCTGGGGAGGCGTGGACTGATGCCAACTGGCATTGGGGCTGGGACCTGATTTTGGACCGTGTGATGGATGTGTGGGCCGGAAGAATGAACTTTGGGTTTTGATTTGGGTGGGGTAAACTTCGGGTCTTTCAGAGTTGGGTTTTCACCAGCTGTGGCAATAAGACATACCTAATAAATTCATGTGTTGAGGAGCCCCCCAGGCCACAGAGTTTTGCTTTCCTCACAATCAGAAGGTTGTGAGTTTGATCCTAGGCAGAGGCAGATGTAGGGACTCCTGCTTGGGCAGGGGGTTGGACTAGATGGCCTGCAAGGTCCCTTCCAACTCTGTTAATGTGTTACATCAAGCAAGGTCTATTGCTTGGATTCCCCTCCCTCCCTCCCTCCCTCCCTCCCTCTCTCTCTCTCTCTCTCTCTCTCACACACACACACACACACACACTCCTTTCCTTTGAAGCTTTTCATTGATAGTTCAGGTCATTTCTTTGCACGGAATCTATTCAAATTAATTTGGCAATACCCCAGAGATCGATTTTGGGGCTGCCAGAATTCTACGAGTTACACAAATAGTTTAGTGCTTTGATCGTGGGACTTCTTCAACGCTAAAAGCAAAAAAAAAGGAATCCAGACATGTAAACTGGTAAAAAAATGTCAGCGGTAGGTCAGGACGTTGGGAAAATGTGTCTTCTGTATCAGATGTACAAACAGAAGGTATTGCATTATTTCTCTCGAGGCAGCTGCTCTGCCTCTTGGTTGCAGTCCTTCACATCATAGGCAGGATGTTGACATAAATGAATGATCTTCCATACAAATAAATAACACCAGCACATTGAGATGGCTAGTGTGTGGAACTAAAACTTCTTGTTCTTGAGAAGGTTGTCTACGTTAAGGGAATTTGCTCCCTGGAGAAATGTTGTGTGATAAGACATTGTCATACTTTCCACCTGAGAGTGCTAACAAACAAAGACAAGAGTAACTGGTACACATACATACATGCATGCATACACACACACACACACACACACACACACACACATACATATCAGTGACGTGTGGTGAGGTTTATGGCTGGTGAGGCTGGTGACGTCATCAAACCGCGTGGTTGCTCCGATTGCACGGGCGCAGCCCGACGGGAGAAGTTTCTCTTCTCAGAAATGTCAGAAAGGGACAGGCAGGCTGCCACAGCTCCACTGAGAAGACATTTCTGAGAAGAGAAACTTCTCCTTTCTCCTCCTTCCCCCCTCCCCCCACTCCCTTCTAGCACTGATGATGTTATATATATATAACATCATCAGATATCAAATATCAAATATCAATGTATTTGTGTTACAACCCCTGGTATGCCCATATACATACATACATACATACATACATACATACATACATACATACATACATACATACATCCTGTATATCTCCTGTATATCTCCTGTATATATCCTGCAGGTGTGTGTTTGTGTGTTTCTCTGTGTGTGTGTGTGTGTGCATATTATGCTGACTGCCAGCAGTTCGATCCTGACCAGCTCAAGGTTGACTCAGCCTTCCACCCCTCCGAGTAGGTAAAATGAGGACCCAGATTGTTGGGTGCAATAGGCTGACTCTGTAAACTGCTTAGACAGGGCTGTAAAAGCACTATGAAATGGTATTTAAGTCTAAGTGCTATTACTTGTGAAGGAAAGAAAAAAACCTTGAGCTGGCCAGGGTCAAACTCCTGGCAGTGGGCAGAGTCAGCCTGTAATACTACATTCAAGGAGGGAGGGAGGGAGGGAGGGAGGGAAGGAAGGAAGGAAGGAAGGAAGGAAGGAAGGAAGATGAGAAGGAAGGAAGGGAAATGAGGACAAGGAAGGAAGCCATGGTGGTACAGGCTTTAGAGACCCATATTGCAGACTAACTGCCCTCTGCCAGAGGTTCGATCCTGACCGGCTCAAGGATGACTCAGCCTTCCACCCTTCTGAAGTCAGTAAAATGAGGACTCAGATTGTTGAGGCCAATTTGTTGACATTGCAAACTTGTCACTTAGTCTATAGTGAATGATGGTTTGGCCTGATTTGCATGATACTTTTCCTACACTCTATAGTATTTTAAACCCCTTGAATAATTTAATGAATTCCTGTACAATTAAGTCTTATTCTCTGTTTCCTAGGATATATAATCTTTCTTATCCTACAGATATTGCACTAGAGGTTCTCCTGAATCTTATATTGCTTAGTTTTCTAGGACCTAGCTAGTTGTCCTTACTCCAAAATCTAAGCACTCATGCACTCATGCACGCTGTTTAGGTCTGCTACTGAGTGATATGTTTTGGATCTGGTAATATCCCATGTGCAGTTGCATGGAGCCTGGCCCTTGGTCCTCATTCCCACTTCTGCCAGCATTTTAGATCAGTATGGAATGATATTAAGTGGGGACTTCAAGCATCCTGCTTTGAACCCCATCATTCTTAAGACATTTAGATGCTGCAAATATTCCTCACAACTTACATTGCCCTTACTGCTATGTTACTCCCTATTCTTCAGCGTTACCCTCCATCTTCCTTCTGCCAACTGCTTCTCTTCTTTTCTTTCTCCTCTACAATTGCGTATTCTGCTGTAATCTCTATCAAGGGCTGGGGTGTCCAATCTTCCAATGATGTCCAATGATGATGTTCAGAGCAGAGATATGGACTTTCTAACAGTGCTCATCCTCTCATCTAAAGACATACAGATACAAAGTTATAACCTCGATATAACTAAGCACATTGGTCTTGTACCAGAGGTGAAATTCAGCAGGTTCTGACAGGTTCTAGAGAACCGGTAGTGGAAATTTTAAGTAGTTCGGAGAACCGGCAAATGCCACCTCTGGCTGGCCCCAGAGTGGAATGGGATTGGGGATTTTGCAGTATCCTTCCCCCAGGAGTGGGGTGGAAATGGAGATTTTGCAGTATCCTTCCCCTGCCATGCCCACCAAGCCATGCCTACTGAACCGGTAGTAAAAAAAAAAATAATTTCACCCCTGTCTTATACACCTTAACATCATCCACCTGATATTTTGAGTGGACGACTACAAATCAGGACTGTTTTTAAAGTTTTCTGGTACACCAAGTGAGGCCCAAGTAAATCTAATAAAGTCAGCTGTTCCCCATAGCACTAGGTCATAGATGAAGTGTGCTTTAGGCTTCCATTCCCTTGTTTTAGCATGTTGTGGCCCGCCAGTGGCCAGCAGAGCTGACAGGAGATTTGGACAGTGAGGAGGTTGGGGAGAGGACCTGGGCCAGTCCTGGAGTCTGGGGAAGGCTCTGATGAGGGCTCTGTGTCGGAGGCAGAGAGGGGGTCAGAGCCGTATGCTAGTTATCAGCTGCCTTCAGAGTCAGACATCAGTGAGGCAGAAGAACAGCTGAAGCCTGTTCCCTGTGTGCGCATGCGCAGAGTTCCCAGACAAAGGGAACAGCTAAAGAACAGGGGTTGACTTGGGAGTAAGGCCACAGGTGGACAATGAATAGCTTTCCCAGAGGAAATAAAACAGGAGCAAAAGGGGAGTAGAGTTTGCAGGAGACAATTAGTTCACTTAATTGGTCCGTGACTCTCCGAGACTCCTTGCCAAGTTTTGCATGTATCGGCCTGGCAACTCTCCAAGTCAGATAAGGTCTGTAGCTATAAATCCTCCCTTGAAAGACTTTGCTGGATGTGACTGAGCAGAATTCATAGTAAATTAATAAAAGGGTTTTTTGTCAGGACAAGGAGTTGTTTCATGCTCTTGGGAAGCCTAAGACAGAACATAGCAGAATCTTCGGAATCAGACATCAGTGGGGCAGAAGAACAGCTGAAGCCTGTTCCCAGTGTGCACATTTGTAGAGTTGCCAGATGAAAGGAACAGCTAAAGAACAAGGGTTGACTTGGGAGTAAAGCCACAGGTAGGCAGTGAATGGCCGCTCCCATAGGGAATAAAAGAGGAGCGAAAGGGGAGGGGAGTTTGCAAGAGACAATTAGTTCATTCCTGCATTCTTGCCAAGAATTGCAGCGTCTGAAAGATATTGGCCTGTCCGCTCTCCCAGCCTGATAAAAGTTGGTAATTGTGAGCTATTTTGAAAGACTATGGGAGAGGAAAAACTTTGCTGGAGAGGAATTCACCGTAAATTAAATAAAAGGAGTTTATCGGGACGAGAACTCGGTTTCGTGCAGCTAGGGAAGTCTAGGTCAGAACATTAATGTTAAGCTATGCAAAGGCTTTGTCACGAGTATTTTAGCTGAAGTTTCTCACTAGAATAATTGATCTTGGATTAGATCAATATGCTGAGGTTATGTTCAATTCACATAACCTCAGCATATTGATTCACTGGTTCTTACTGGATCTGATTATGAGCAAAAGTGTTTTTCTTTCAGGATCACTTTCTATCTCTAGATATTGTATTCTATTATCAACATTCTGCCATCTTCAAATATCTTGAGTGAATTGTGGCACAACTAACTTAGATTCCAGTTGTTAATTAGCTCATAGCATAATCATTTCCTGAACCTGAAAGCCTACTGAGAATCCAGGAAATTTAATCCCATGAGTATTGATTTTCTGGGGACATTCTCCCAAGAGATGAAAGCACTTTAAGAGATCTGATGTGATGGGATTTACATTTTGGATTATCTGCAAAAAATCTTCAACATTTATAATAATATAATAACAGCGTTGGAAGGGACCTTGGAGGACTTCTAGTCCATCCAACAACTTCCTAAAAACTTCCAGGGTTGGAGCATTCGCAATTTCTGGAGGCAAGTTGTTCCACTGATTAATTGTTCTAACTGTCAGGAAATTTCTCCTTAGTTCTAGTTTGCTTCTTTCCTTTATTAGTTTCCTTCCATTGCTTCTTGTCCTGCCTTCAGGTGCTTTGGATAATAGTTTGACTCCCTCTTCTTTGTGGCAACCCCTGAGATATTGGAAGACTGCTATCATGTCACCCCTAGTCCTTCTTTTCATTAAATTAGACATACCCAGTTCCTGCAACTGTTCTTCGTATGTTTTAGCCTCCAGTTCCCTCATCATCTTTGTTGCTTTTCTCTGCACTCGTTCTAGACTCTCCACATCTTTACAAAATTGGATGCAGGATTCCAAGTGTGGCCTTACCAAGGCATTATAAAGTGGTATTAACATGTGACCTTGATTCTATCCCTCTGTTGATGCAGCCTAGAACTGTGTTGGCTTTTTTGGCAGCTGCTGCACACGGCTGGATCATATTAAAATGGTTGTCCACTAGGACTCCAAGATCCCTCTCATAGTTACTACCATTGAGCCAGGTATCACATATAATGTACATGTGCATTTTTTTTCTTGCCTAAATGTAGAACCTTACTTTTTTCACCACTGAATTTGAGGAGTGTCCCCTCTCAGTGATATATGTTTTTCCTGAAATGAAAAGGAAACACAGGGAGAAAATAACTGTCCTGCAATCAAATATCCTATAAATGGCAACCACAGCTAAATCAATAAAGCCCTTAAAAGCAGAACTCAATGCTTAAACCTCATAGCCTTTCCTGATAGCCAACTAAGCATGAACCTAGCAGGAGTTCTCTAAGTAGTTCTTCTAGCTTTGAATCTTCTCAGCTTGACTAGCAGCTTCCTTGGCATCGTTTATTCTTCTTTCCTATCACCTCAACACCAATCAATGTAGAATTTGTATTCTGCTGTGGAACACATAGATTGGGAAGTTCTTCCTAAATGGAAGTTTGCAGTTCCACTTCAACGAAGAGTCAAGGTGAGGCCAACTTGCTTTGATTTAACCCACATGCACTGGCTTTAATAAATGTTCTGTGGAAATGCAGCAGTCCGTTGTGGAGTGAACAAAATGGCTATTGTATTCTGCAACTTACAACCAGAGTGTATACCAGTACATCTTTCCAGAGTTGCCTGAAAGAATTTAGAGAGGGCTGTAAAGAACTGTGATGTGGTACATAAATCCAAGTACTATTGCTATTGCTATCAAGGAGAGAACCAACTTCCAAATTCCAGGAAGATTCTACCACATGTGGTGGATGTGTAAGACAGCAAAGGAATTACTGGGTAAAAAATCATAATTGGTTAGAAATGATAAATGAACAACATATTGAGTACACGCCTTTTACTTTCCAACTTTACTGTTGGAAAGTTATGACAAAGCAATCATATATTTAGTGTTACATATATTGATGGCAGCAAGAATCATGTATGCTAAATATTGGAAAAATGCAAACACCTCAACAGATGACGATATAATTAGGAAAATCTGGGATTGTGCTGAAATGGATAATTAACCTTAACAATTAAAGATAAAGAAGACTCAAAATATTATAGGACATGAATAAATGTTATGAATGGATAGAGAAAAGAGGTAAGTTAGTATGGAAAATAAAAATGCCATAGAATTATGGATATAATATGGAAAAATTGTAAATAGGCTAATGTAAGTAGAAATTTAGTTAAAGCTCATTTTCTTTTCTCTGTTTTCCCATTGGTTGCATTATTATAAATACTGTAAATATATTATTGTTAGAGTTATGAGCTTTTAAGTATGTTAAGATTTGCTACTGATTTTTCTTCGGCTTTGCTTTATTTGTAATTGTTACCCTGACATGGCACTGTCTTTTCAATAAAGGGAAAAAAAAAGGAGAGAACCAACTTAGAACCAAGGACAAATTTCCTGACAGAAAAATTTGCCTTAAGAGGTTGTGGGTGCCCCAACATTGGTGGTTTTTAAGAAGAAATTGGACAACCATTTGTCTGAAATGGTAGAGGGTTTCCTGCCTGAGCAGGAGGTTGAATTAGAAGACTTCTAAGGTCCCTTCCCTAATGGGTGAAGAAGGTGTGCAAAGGTTGAATTAGTGGCTAAGACGCTCAGCTTCTTGATCAGAAAGGTGGGCAGTTTGGCGGGTCGAATCCTTAGCGCCGTGCAACGGAGTGAGCTCCCGTTACTTGTCTCAGCTTCTGTCAACCTAGCAGTTCAAAAGCACATAAAAATGCAAGTAGAAAAATAGGAACCATCTTTGGTGGGAAGGGAACAGTGTTCTGTGAGCCTTTGGCATTTAGTCATGCCGGCCCCATGACCAGGGAGATGTCTTTGGACAGCGCTGGCTCTTTGGCTTTGAAACGGAGATGAGCTCTGCCCCCTAGAGTCAGGAACGACTTACACATATGTGTGACGGAAACTTTTATCTTTACCTTAAGGTCCCTTCCAACTCTATTATTCTTTATTTCAATGCTGGTTTCTTGAAGGGAACATTTTCTATTAAGCACATCATTTTCAGGAAGGGTTAATGTTGCTCAAGTAGCATACATAATAACCTCTCGATCTTTGTTGGAGAGGACATATAAACATCTCACAAAATAAACACATCAGGAAGTCTCCTTAACGGATGTTTTGCATAATATTCACAAAGACCAGACCTTTAGTTCACTATAATATGTCCTCTGTTGGTCTATTTTTCAAGAGGAAACTCTTGAAAGGGTTTTTCATTCTTTGGGGTTGAATTCTATCTAGTAAATGCAAGGGTTAAGTTGCTTGTTTGCCTGACTTGGTTGATTTATTCTCGGGTTTGATATATGGCATTAGAATGAAAAAATGTAATTAATTAGAATGATTGAGTGGAGTAAAATAATGTGGTGCATTAACAATGGAAGATCAGAAGCTCTTTAATAAATGTCCGTGTTAATTCAAGAAGAACACCATATGTAGGAGTTCCCCCATCCTGAAGTTTTTCAGGTGGGTCCAAAGCAAACAGAACAAGGTGGCAATTGAGGAATCAGATTCATTGCAACTGAACTTTGAATGGGACTGTGAAATGGTGCAGAATGGCTGTTTCCCCCATTCTTTCTACTTTACTATTGCTCTTCGTATTGTGCAGAGATATTTTTCCCAAGTCTAGAAGTACAGATGATATTTATCCTCATTTTACTGAACTCGGAACGATGAGTCAACCTTGAGCCAGTGAGGATCGAACTGCGGGCAGTCGGCAGAGTTAATTTCAATATTGAATTCTAATCATTGTGCCACCATGGCTCTCTCTCTCTCTCTCTCTCTCTCTCTCTCTCTCTCTCCCTCCCTCCCTCCCTCCCTCTCTCTCTCATCTGTAATGTATGTAAGTGGTCTCTGTCATGTCTCTTGATGTGGGTGAAGGAGTGTGCAAAGGTTGGCTTGAAACTCAACCTTAAGGCAACTAAGATCATGGCATTCAGCCCTCTCAATTCCTGGCAAATAGATGGGGAAGAAATGGAAGTAGTGGCAGATTTTATTTTCCTGGGCTCCAAGATCACCACAGATGGGGACTGCAGCCAAGAAATTAAAAGACACTTTTTTAAAAAGCAGAGACATCACCCTGCCAACAAAAGTGTGTCTAGTCAAGGCTATGGTTTTCTCAGTTGCAATGGATGGTTGTGAAGGTTGGTCCATAAAGAAGACTGAGCGCCAAAGAATGGAGGCCTTTGAACTCTGGTGCTGGAGAGTCCCTTGGACTGCAAGGCCATCCAACCGGTCAGTCCTAGAGGAGATCAACCCTGACTGCTCTTTAGAAGGCCAGATCCTGAAGAGGAAACTCAAAGACTTTGGCCACCTAATGAGAAGGAAGGACTCACTGGAGAAGAGCCTCATGCTGGGAAAGATGGAGGGCAAAAGAAGAAGGGGACGGCAGAGAATGAGATGGCTGGATGGAGTCACCGAAGAAGCAGGCGTGAGCTTAAACGGACTCCAGAGGCTGGTAGAGGACAGGAAAGCCTGGAGGAACGTAGTCCATGGGGTTGCGATGGGTCGGACATGACTTTGCAACTAAAAACAACAAATGTATGTATGTATGTATGTATGTATATAATCACATGATATGACACCGATGTGGCAATGTTGAAAGACAACATTGAAGGACATTTGAAGTGATTCCCAAATATTATTTCATTAGAAGCCTTCAAAGAATCACAATGCAAACTCATGGTCTTGTCCTGGTTCTATTGAAAGAGTAGGCAACTGTCAAGTATGAACAATCAGATCCACATATAAAGAGTTTAATTAGCTATTTTATTGCTCCTGCTTATCATATATAAATTTTCTCAGGCTGGGTCAGATTAGGTAAAGTTCAATGGTATTTAAGAGAGGCCAGTTCTTACCTATGTAGAGATTCCAGACTAATTTCCCATTTGACTTCTTCCTGTGGCTCAGTCAGTCTCTCTGACAAACACTAAATACATAATGAAAGATTCAGCTCTGCGCTTGGAACAAAGGACTTCATTACACAGGTAACATCAGTCTCAATGAAACAGAGGAGAAAACAGATTTATTTCGCCTGGAAATAAAAGCCTGTTTGCCTAAGGCAAATCTGGAAAATGACTTGTTCATTTAATATATGCTTGAATCTATCTATAGCGACAAAAATATAGCAGTCATCAATAATGCAGTTTTATTTAATAGGTTTACTGACCCTGAGATTCATAGAGAACAATGCTTGTTATTAGGAATGGGAGATGAAAATTAATTATCTTTTTTTTTTCCATGGTGAAAACCTTACATCCTGGTCATAAATTGTTGCTACTTCTACCCTCAAAACGACGCTATAGGGCATTGTGCATCACAACAATTAGACACAAGGGCAGTTTTTCCCTGACATGCCATCACTCTGCTAAACAACTAATTCCCACTATACAGTCCAACTACCGTATTTTTTGGAGTATAAGATGCAAGAGACTATAAGACGCACCAAGATTTTGAAGAGGCAAATTAAAAAAAAGTTTTTGCACTCTGCAGACCTCCCAAAAACAGCCCTTTTTTCACGAAAATGGGCCTGTTTTTTGTCAAAAAAAGGGGCATGTATAGCCTTTAGGAGGCTTGCACATTGCTCCTGGGGGCTGGAGGGAGCCAAGAATGAGCAAAAAGCAGCCTGTTCTTTGTAAAAACGGGCCTGCTTTTTTGTCAAAAAAAGGGCATGTATAGCCTTTAGGAGGCTTATAAAGTGGTCCTGGGGGCTGGGAGGGCAAAAATCGGCCTGGGTTTTGCTCATTTTTGACCTCCCCAGCCCCCAGGAGCACTCTGGAAGCCTCCTAAAAGCTATACACAGCCATTTTTGCAAAGGGGGTGAGGTTTCAGGAGGCCAAAAATGCTGTATTCAGTGTATAAGACGCACCCAGATTTTCACCCTCTTTTTTGAGGGGAAAAGGTGTGTCCTATACTCGGTCTAAGATGGTATTTACTAAGACTGTATTACTATTATTCTTCTCATCTTTCCTATTACCTATCTCCTTCTCTACTTATGACTATAACTGTTGCTTGTATCTTTATGATTTATATTGTTTTATTTAGTTTTCTAGTATGATTTGTTGATTGTTCATTTAGTATCCTATGACTATCACTGTTGTGTCTTATGATTTATGATGAACGTATTTTTATGATGACTATGATCATTATTTACAACTTATAGCTTTTATGTACACTGAGAGTTTATGCACCAAAGACAAAATCCTTGTGTGTCCAATCACAATTGGCCAATAAATAATTTGTTGTGACCCAGCTCCACAAAGATGACAAACTCTCTGCATTTAAATCAATGATTCCTTTATTAAGAGCACCAGCAGCCCTGGCAAAAAGTTTCTCTCTCAAAAGTTTCTCTCTCAATGGTTTCTCTCTCAATGCAGGTGTTGGATCTGGGCAGCGAGAGGACAGACTGCGGACACGAAGTGACTTATCAGCTCTTTATTAATAGTAGTAGTGATCCAGCCTGCTCTGTGGTCGGAGGGTTCCCCTTTTATAGGGATCGGGTACGCCCCTCGACCAATCAGAACGATACCTGTTTCCCGCTGTAGCAGCGGACCAGAGGGGAGACTTGCCACGATATATGCTAATATCTAACACCCCTCCCCTCCTAGACGGAACGTTGCGGTAGGTAACATAGTCTTTTAGGTATGTTGGGGGTTGCCTTACTCGGGAGGAACGTCGTGGTTCTGGTTGGTCAGAAATGGTTTCCGGATCGGATGCTTTTCCCGTTCCCCGTTCGGGAGGTTTCGTACCCTCGTTGCTAGGGCGTTCCGGAGTCTGCTCGGTTGCGTTGCCTGGGGGTTGCTCTGCTTCGTGCGTGCTTTCTTGTTCCGAGCTTGGTTCGCAGGTGTCGTAGTTTTCTATGATGGGGCTCTCGCGTGGCTGACTTTCTGTAGGCAGGAAAATCTCGTCTTCGTTTCGAAGGTCTGAGTGCGCTAGGCGACCCCGAAGTTGATCGATGTGCCTTTTCCAGTTCCGCCCATCTTCCAGTTCCAGCAGATACGATCGTGGACCCGTGATGCCAATGACCTTTGCCGGCATCCACAATGTTCCCCCTGCATAGTTGTGGGCGTATACTGAATCCCCTATGCTAAAAGACCGAATTTTGCTTGTGGAGTCTGGGGGAGCTGTGGCAGAGTAATTTGGGTGAAGACGGTCCAGGTGAGACCGTAGACGGCGGCCCATGAGTAGTTCAGCGGGGCTCCTACCCGTCGTTGCACTTGGGGTGATATGCTGAATTAAAAGGTAATGATCAATGCGTGTTTGCCAATCACCTGGACCCATCCTAGGGAGGGCCTCTTTTGCGAATCGCACCATTCTCTCCGCCTGTCCATTTGATGCCGGATGGAATGGCGCGACGAGGGCGTGCCGAATTCCCTGACCTGCTAGATATGTCTCAAATTGCATGGCCGTGAACTGGGGCCCGTTATCAGAGACCAGGAGGTCGGGCAGGCCATGGGTGGCGAAAAGTCGCCGTAGAACCTTAATGACTGACTCTGTCGTGGTTGAAGTCATTAGGACTACTTCTAGCCATTTTGAGTATGCATCCACAACTATAAGGAAAGTCTGACCTTGGAATGGCCCTGCGAAGTCGATGTGTATTCGCGACCAGGGTGCTTTAGGTTTCTCCCATTCTGTGGCGGGCGCTTCCGGGGGTGCTGGTCTCGATTCTTGGCATGGATCACAAGTGGCCACCCACTCCCCTATCTCTTTGTCCATGTTTGGCCACCAAACGTAACTTCTCGCTAAAGCCTTCATCCTAACAATCCCCGGATGACCCACATGTAAAGCATCTAATACATTCCTACGTAACGCATACGGAATAACAACTCGATCCCCCCACAATAAACAACCTTGCAACACTGAGAGTTCGTCCCGTTTTGACCAAAACACTTTGAATTCCGGGCCCACGTTTCCCTTCGGCCACCCCCTCCAAACCCAAGTTTGAACTTGCTTTATTAAATTGTCTTTAGAGGAGAACCTTGCAACGTCGTATGACGAAACCGGTCCAGAGTCCAAACAGTCAATGAGCAATACCGGTACTTCTGGAGTGGGGTCTGGCAGAATGTCAGGTAATGGGCAACGGCTGAGTGCGTCTGCGTGTCCGAGAGTGGAGCCCGGTCGATGAATCAATTTGTATGAGTACGCAGCCAGGAAAACAGTCCACCTGGTCATG
Source organism: Natrix helvetica (assembly GCF_964273705.1). Taxonomy (NCBI): domain Eukaryota; kingdom Metazoa; phylum Chordata; class Lepidosauria; order Squamata; family Natricidae; genus Natrix; species Natrix helvetica. The sequence continues at coordinate 71,835,977 of NC_138558.1, read as the reverse complement.
CGTGGAGAAAGGGAGACCTGAGTGGGGCGGTTTCCCGCCAAAAGTCCCAACAACGGTTTGTGATCTGTAATTAGTTCAAAATCGCGGCCGTAGAGATATTCGTGGAAACGTTTTACTCCAGCTACAGCAGCCAGCGCTTCCCTGTCCATTTGGCTGTAATTCCTTTCGGCTGATGAAAGAGTCCTGGAGTAGAAGGCGATGGGCGCTTCTTTTCCGTCGGGCATCCTGTGGCTGAGGACTGCTCCAACTCCGAAGGGTGATGCGTCGCAGGTCAATACCAGCGGTAGGGTCTGGCTGTATTGGACAAGCAGTGAGTCAGTGGTGAGCAGGCGCTTTACCCCGGCGAAAGCTGCAGTTTCGGATCGTCCCCATTTCCATGGTGCGTGCCTCTGGAGTAGACGGTGTAGTGGCTCAGCAACGGTCGCCTTCTGCCTCAGAAAAACGCTGTAGAAGTTAAGTAGTCCGAGGAAGGCCTGCAACTCGGTCTGATTCCGTGGTGTGGGGGCGTCCTGGATCGCCTTAATTTTCTTTGAAGTGGGGTGTATTCCCTGACCATCGATTCTATAACCCAGGAATTCTACGCTAGGCACGTTAATTTGGCATTTTTCCTTTTTTAGGCGGAGACCCTTTTCTCTGATTCTGGCCAAAACAGTTCTGACTCTTTTATTTAATTGCTCCTCATTTGCAGCGGACACCAAGATGTCGTCAAAATAGGGGATGACTCCCGGTATCCCTTGCAAAAGTCGTTCCATGACGCTCTGGAACAATCCTGGGGCAATGCTCACGCCGAATTGTAGCCGGTTGCATTTGAATGCTCCTCTATGCGTTACTATAGTTTGGGCCTCCGCTGTGGCGCTATCCACGGGCAGTTGCTGGTAAGCTTGTGCCATGTCTAATTTAGCAAATACCTTTCCTGGCCCCAACGAGTGCAATAAGTGCTGTACTACAGGCACAGGATATGCGCTCTGTTGTAGCGCGACATTAATTGTGCATTTATAGTCCGCGCAGATGCGGACTGATCCGTCTGGTTTGACTGGGGTCACGATGGGTGTTTCCCAGCGCGCGTGATCCACCGGCTCAAGGATTCCTTGCTCCACTAACTTATCTATTTCCTTATCTATGTTTGGGCGGAGTGCAAAAGGCACTCGTCTCAGTTTAAGTCGGATTGGCGTCACTTTGGGGTCTAAATTGAATGATATTGGTTTACCCACATACTTACCAAGACCGGGGCTGAACACATCCTCGAACTCCTTAAAAATCTGTTCAGCGCTGCTGTTTCTCACGGCGTTGATTCCGGTGACTTCTAACCCCAGGGCTTCAAACCAATCAAGCCCCAGAAGGTTCTGTAATGGCGCGCTGGCGATGGCCACGGGCAGCTGGGCTTCGATGTCCTTGAAACGGATTTGGAATATGCCTTGGCCCACGATGGGGACTTGGTTCCCCTGGTAGTCTCGTAGCAGGACGTCTGGAGCGCGTAGTTGGCTCTTTCTGAGGCTAGGGATAGCCTGTTTCATGGATGCCCATGAAATAATCGTCAGGGTCGATCCTGTGTCAACTTCTAGCTCGCAAGGTGAGCCCTCCAAGAGGACTGTGACTCTCAGCCTTTTTGGCCGCTTAGGGCGGACCTGATGTATTGTGGTGAGATACGTTCACAACTCCTCTCTCTGGGTCAACTCTATCTCATCGTCTACATCCTGAAAATACTCTCGTTGAGCGTCTTGATAGAACACTCTTTCAGCTCTTTGTGTGTATTCTCTCTGGGGATACGCTCGCTCTGCTCTTTGGGAATTTTCTCTCTGGGTATACACTTGTGGATTTCTCTCTGGGCGCCCTTTCTGATTCCGCCAAGCCCCTGGGTTGGGCTTCTGTTGGCGGTACATGGGTGGCTGCCATGAGGCAGGGACTCCGCTCCGGCACACTCGTGCGATGTGCCCAAGTTTGTTGCAGTGCGAACAAACAACGTTCCTGAACCTACAAGTAGACCTGGGGTGATTCCCTCCGCAACTTGCGCAGGGCGGCAAACGGGATCCGGGTCTCCCCCCAGGCCTCAAATGACTGCTCTGCATCATGTGACTGTCCTCGAACTCGGGATTCTCATAGTCGGGGCTTGTGTCCTCATAGTGTACTCTGGTTTGTCTTGGTGCTGGCTGGTTTACGTTGGCCCCTCGTTGTATGGTCACCGATGATTTCTCCGCTGACTCTGACGCTCTTGCTTCGTTTAGCGCTATCTGTAGGGTTAAATTCGGGTTTGCCAACTGCTTCTTTTGTAGTGAAATGTCTCTTAACCCACAGATGAGCTGCGCTAAGATGTGCTCGTCCAGATCCCTGAACTCGCAGTGAGTTGCTGCTTTTCGTAGGGCTGCAACATATTGATTTATGGATTCTCCCGCCTTCTGGTTCCTCGTGTTGAATTCCTTGCGGCAGACATGGCGGGAAGGTTTTGGCGCGTAATGAGTTTGCAGGGCCTGTTGCAACGCCGTCCACGATACTGCCTGTATTGGAGTAGGCGCGGTGAGGTCTCTGGCCGTATTGAAGACTTCCTTTCCGCAGTAGCCGAGGAAGATGTTTTTCTTCCTCGCGTCGGTGATCCCCGTGTATTCGTTCGCTTCGAGGAAACACTCGAAACGAATCATGAAGGCTTCCCATTCGTCGTTTGCTGGGTCGAAAGGAGCGGGGGGAGCATGCATCGCCATCTTCTCTATTTGAATTTGCCGCGCTGCAGTGATCTGAGATGGCTGCCGGAATTTCTGCCGAATTCCTGGGCTGGATCAAATCCGGAGATTCTGGAGGTAGCGTTCTTCGTCCTATCTGCCTCTCGATCCCACCTTCGTTGCCAATGTTGGATCTGGGCAGCGAGAGGACAGACTGCGGACACGAAGTGACTTATCAGCTCTTTATTAATAGTAGTAGTGATCCAGCCTGCTCTGTGGTTGGAGGGTTCCCCTTTTATAGGGATCGGGTACGCCCCTCGACCAATCAGAACGATACCTGTTTCCCGCTGTAGCAGCGGACCAGAGGGGAGACTTGCCACGATATATGCTAATATCTAACAGCAGGCTAACAAGTCTGTCCGGCAGGGAGATGAATAGTTGTCTGCCACATCTACTCATCTCTGCCACCTGCCTTTTATTCCCAGAGCTAGGGTGGGGCTTCGCTAGCAGTGATGGCTCTTCCATCCCAAGGACCGGCCCATAGATTTCCACTGCTCTCCTCTCCTCTGCCTTCTGTGCATCAGCATATCAAGTACTAGACCCAGCTGTTCCTCCTCTTTTTCATTAGCCACCACCAGACCTGGGGGTTGTTGACTCTCCATCTGAGGGCTGGCGGACAGCCCAGGCTCCACCTCTGTCTCTCTCTCTCTCTCTTTGCCAGCTCCATTCTCTCTTCCCCCTCAGAGCTCCCAGGTTGCTTTGATGTTGACCCTGACTCCCATGTCTCCTCCTCCTCCTCCTCCTCCGATTTGGCTGCTGGAGGGGCTGGCGGCTGACAGGGCACAACATAATTCTATTTTTATTTCTTCTTTCTTGGATAAAGCTTCTTGTCTTTTATCAACCACAGCCGTATAAGATAAGCCGAGAACGCACAAGTTACTGAAATTTAGAAATGTTTTATCAAAGTATATATCACCATAATGCCTGGTTGTAGTAAAACGTCTTACCTTCAGAAACTGTTCATCAGGATAAAGGGGAAAATTCTCAGAATTTTTTTGGGGGGGCAGAATAATTTACGATGCTGAGCTAGCCTACCCCAGGCTAAGACTTATTCCTTGGCCAAAAAAAAAAAAAAGTGGGCAGACAATTCTTGCATCAGGAATTTTATTGACTTCCAAGGAAGCCTATGTTTATTTGGAAAGGGTTTGAAAACATTCATGGAGAAACTTGGATGACCATGAACATGATTTGATGCTCCTGAGCAGAATGGAAAGTGATGCGGAGAAGGTTGAATTCAGTGGTGGGTTTCACTTATTTCTACCACCAGTTCGCGCCACATGTGCACGCATCTTCCATGCATGCACCCAGCCTCAAAAACATGGCTAAATAGGATGGCATAGAGCCGGGGCGGGTGGGCAGGCCCACCCACCATCTCCACTACCAGTTCATCCAAACCAGTCCAAACCAGCTGAATACCACCTCTGGTTGAATTAGTGTCTCATTAGGAAAATGATGTATGAATCATCGTGGTGAGATCAGGTGGTGGATTAAAGAATAAAAACCTTGCTGTACCCAGGAAGATAAGTACCAATGTTACCCATGCTTGCATCCCACTCGCAATTTCAATTCACAGTTGATGAAGAAAAAAAGGAAGGATGGTTAGACAAGATAAGGAGCTTCGCCGCTTGAAATTTGCCCTCTGGAAGAAAATTATAACACAAACAGTTCATTTTTTAAGAAACAAAACAAAAAGAAAACTGGAAAAAAATTTAGTCTGGTCGAAGGACTCATTTGCCAATTTAAAAGTGTCAGAATATTCATGAACTGGAATAGGGCATAGCAACAGGTCAGCCATTGGGGACTGGCTGAAATAGGACATGGTAACAAAGGTCAACCAATGTATACGCATAGCAACCAATTCAGCCAATGAGGGCTGTTTGGGAGCTGAGACAGCAAGGAGCCTGGGTGTGGCTTAAGCTGAGCTTAACTGCCCTGTATAGAGGAAGTTCTCCTTGTCTGTATTAAGCTCTGATCAGACTCTTATCTAGTCTGTCTGCAACTTTGAACTGAAACAAAAACTCCTCTGCCTGTGAACCAGCTGTTAGTATTGTATATTTACTTCATGTATTATATAATATATAAAGATAAGTTAACGAATCCTGCTGAATCAGTTACCTGTGTGTGCTTTTTGGTTTTGATTCCTGCAGCAAACTTCTCACAAAAAGCCCCCATCTAGTATTTCAGAAAGGTCTAAGAGATCAAGGGTTGTTTTTTTTTACACATTCAGAGACACTAATTTCTGTCCAAGCCTGGGGAACTGCATTGACTACCAGTTAAGAATAATTTCTACCTGAATAAAGATCTGGATTGTCCCCTTGACAGCTTGAAGGGTTTTCAGCCCTAATAGAAAGAACTGAGTATTGACTCTGCAGATCTGAAGCTTTGTATGTACTGAGCGAAATGCATTTGCTCTGTTTCTCTCTAACAAGTCCCTGGATAATGTCTAATTCATTCAGATTGCAGGAATTTATTCACTGACTACCCCCAGAGTGTGGCCAACATCTGAAAGGTTTCATAAAAAAAATCAATTCTGTGATTATGTGTGCCCTAAGATAATGAAAATGCAGTAATGTATGCATAGGTAGGTAGTTTTGTTAATAGATCAAGGACAAGTTACCGGCCGTCTGAACTCAATCTTGCTCTGTCAACAGATATAGAGTCACCGACTGATCATCAATTTTTATTTACGGCTTCATAAATTTCAACCCAATAGGCCAAATTTAGACAGTGGAAGGAGGAACATGCAGGAGAAGAAATGCCCATGATTGAAAACAAGAGGAAAGAGAAGAAATGTTGGATATGTATAGTTGGACAAGAGAGGAATACTTGATTGTTTACTGTATGTTTCAGACTATAAGACACACTGGAGTATAAGACGCACCAAGATTTTGAAGAGGTAATTTTTTAAAAAAAGTTTTTGCACTCTGCAGGCTTTCCAAACCCTCTCCATGCCTCGTTTTTTTGTGAACAATGTGGCATGCAGAGAGTTTGAGAGGCCTGCAGAGTGCTCCTGGGGGCTGTGGGGAGGCAAAAATGAGGAAAAATGGTCCATTTGTTTGCAAAAACCAGGGCATGCATAGGCTTTGGGAGGCTTGTAGAATGCTTCTGGCCGCTGGGGGGGGGGGGGAGCAAAAATGGGCAAAAAATGGCCCATTTTCACAAAAAAGGGCCTTGTTTTGCAAAAAACCAAGCATGCATAGGGTTTGGGAGGCTTGTGGAGTGCTTGCAGAGGCTTGTAAAGTGCTCCTGGGGGCTGGAGGGGAATGGGAGAGCTCATTTTTGCCCTCTCCAGCCCCCAGGAGCACTTTGCAGGCCTCCCAAACCCGCTGCACATCAATTTTTGCGAGAAATGGGATGCGTGGGGGTTGGGTTTCAGGAGGCCAAAAATGCTATATACAGTTTATAAGACGCACCCAGATTTTCACCCTTTTTTTGAGGAAAAAGGTGCATCTTATACTCCGAAAAATATGTATCTGATAAATAGCACTCAGTCCAGGAGACAAATTTTCAAAACCTTCTAGAAATGCCTGTAGGAGATGACCTGGTTGAGCTGATGAATGCATCATCAGTCATGAGTCCCTGCATGCCCACAAGAGACCTACCGTGTTTCCCTGAAAATACGATCTACCCTGAAAGTAAGTCCTAGCTTGATTTTTACATATGTACCCAATATAAGCCCTACCTCCCCGAATAATCCCTAATTAAGACCCCGGCCACTCCAGGGTGCACAGGTAAAACTTAGGCTAGGGTGGGGATGGAGGCTGGAACTGCCTTACTACTGATTAAAAAGACCAAAAAACCACATTTTTTCAATGAAGATTGTTCTGCGCATGTGCAGAACAAAAAAAAACCAAGATGGCGGCCCCGAGCATAGAACCGGTTCAGGTGCGTGTCTGGCTGAGTTACAACCTTTTTGGCTGAACCAGTCTGAACTGGCAGGAACCCACCTTTGCTACTGACCTTTGAACAGTTGCAGCAAGGCCTCACACACCCCGACACCTGCAATTTCTTCTGCGGTCAACAAGGTGAGTAAGACTTTCCTGAAGGCATCTGCAGCTGATAACAGAGCTCCAGATCGATCCCGAGCGCTGTTATCAGCTACAGAGGCCTTCAGGAAAACTTTGCTTGCCTAACCGACTGCAGACATTCCTGAAGTCCTCTGACAGTGAAAAAGAGGCCAGGGGCAATGCATGCAAGTGAGATGACTCAGTGGATGACATTCCCCCTGAAAATAAGACCTGGTGTCTTTTTTGGTGGCAAAAAATATAAGACAATAATGGTCTTAATAAATTCAGAAATAAAGGAGAATTGAGAATTCCGCTTGTATTTTCCAAAGCTCTGAACTTATACCTCATTTTAGCATTAAAGGACTGCTAATGAAATTTGAGTAATTCTCGTTTCCTTAATCATCTCGTGGAAACATGGGAAGACTGACAACTTCCTTCCTTCCCTTTTCACTTTAAAGGCCAGACTCTGGAAGGAATTATAAGTATTTAAAAAGGACTCATCTGTTGCAGTGCATGGTGATTTGAGGGACAACTGAAAAAAGAAAGAAGAGAACTCAAAGGAAGGAAGAGGAAAGGCTGACCACTCAAAGAAAAAGTTGTGAACATGTGGCAGTAATGAGAACCGGGCAGCATCAGTAATAAAAAACCTCAACAACAATAGAGTAGCCAATGACATGTCAATCAAGTGCTTCCAAAATGGCTTCCCGCAGGAGAAATCATAGGAATGGCCCCAAGTACTGGCATTTAAAAGGGTCCAAGAGTGCCTAAAGTCATAACAGACTAGCATTGGTCAGGGCAAAGAATTGGGATTACACATTACTATATTTTTCAGAGTATAAGAGGCACCGTTTTCCCTCAAATAAGAGGCTGAAAATCTGGGTGTGTCTTATACACTGAATACAGGATTTTTTGCCTCCTGAAACCCCTACCCCTTCACCAAAATGGCTGTGCATAGCATTTAGGAGGCTTTCAGAGAGCTCCTGGGGGTTGGGGAGAGCAATTCCCCCCCCAGCCCCCAGGAGCACTCTATAAACTTCCTAATGCCCTTTTCAACAAAAAACGGGCCCATTTTCACAAACAAATGGGCTGTTTCTTGCTCATTTTTGCCCCCCCCCCGGAACACTCTACAAGCCTCCTAAGGGCTATTCATGCCCTCTTTTTTGGAAAAAAACGGGCCCATTTTTGCGAAGAATGGGGCATTTTGGGGACATTTGCAGAGTGCAAAAACGTTTTTTTTTTTAATTTGCCTCTTCAAAACCTTGATGCATCTTATACTCTGGTGCGTCTTATACTCTGAAAAATATGTCAAGTTCCAATTAAGCTGATGTATTACTTAAGTCTATACGCCAGAATCTAGTTCAACTAATAGTCAGCACTAAATTGACATTCGGTAAGAGTCAACGGAATTCAAGACAGGTTGGACTTGGATCGCTTGTGGGCATGTAAAGACTCTAGGTTGATGACTCTCTTGACTCCACCCCCAGACTCTGCCTGTCCTTCTCCTACATCACCCTCCCTGAGGTGGGATTCAGCAGGTTCTGACCAGTTCTGGAGAACCGGTAGCGGAAATTTTGAGTAGTTCGGAGAACCGGTAAATACCACCTCTGACTGGCCCCGCCCTCATCTATTCTCTGCCTCCTGAGTCCCAGCTGATCGGGAGGAAATGAGGATTTTGCAGTAATGTTCCCCTGGAGTGGGGTGAGAATGGAGATTTTACAGGGACCTTCGCCTGCCACACCCACCAAGCCACGCCCACAGAACCAGTAGTAAAAAAAAAATTGAATCTCACCATTGCACCCTCTCCTCCAAACTGGTCCATCTCCAGAGTACAGGCAAGACAGAAATTTGAGTTAAGTCTAAAATTTTCAGAAAATAATTACCTATACAATTGGGGAAACCTCTTGTTTGATTTTCTTAAGTCTTGTGTAAATTGGAAAATATTCAACAAAGTTATTCAACTAAGACTCTAACTGATGAGAATCAAACACTTTGGAAGTGTTCACCTGAATTTAAGCATATTAAGCATTTTAACTGAACCAGTTTATTTTGATAACTTATCTGATTTCAGAAATTAATCTTATAGTCAGTCTTGTAGAACAATGGTAGCCATTCTACATACATTTATTTTTGGGATATAATTTTGAACTTAACTGGGTTTACGTTTGAGTCAGATACTCAGACACCTGATATATAGGATGGCTTTGTAAGGTCCATTGATTTTAATGGGACTTATTTTGAATATATAAATAACCCCAAGCAAATAAGGAAAATTCTGATCCAGATAGATCAGTCTCAAACAAAAAACAACAACAGTCCAATTCTCACATTCATTTGTACATTTAAGGACAGGGGAAAGGTACCTAATTTGAAGAACTGGCTCAATTGGAAAGATTGATTGAATTCAGAATTTTCATTAAATTGCTCTGGGAATTCTACGTATGTTGACTATCCTATACTTAACAGTGGCATTAAACTTCTTTTTATTGCATATATTAAAACAACCTATTGGTCTCACTGTGATCAGATAGATCAATAAATTTCACAATATGATCATCATCTCATTCCTACCTATTTGCCCATCCATCTAATCCACTTACCTCCAGAGGTGATCCGGCTCTATTCCATCCTATTTAGGCAAAGCACATGCACGGAAGACTGAGTGCATGCATTGATGAGGGACGTGCAATCAATGCGAGCATGCGTGTGCACTCACATTTGCGAACTGGTATGGAAAGTAAGTGAATATCACCTCTATTTACCTCCACACGCCCTCTATCCAAAAGGGCTGAAGGATCATCATGAAGGTCATAGAATTGAAGGATTTCATGGTCCGAGGTTATTTGTTCCACAGTCCAGCAGTTCATCACCAAGTAAATGGTTATTTTGAGTGAAATTATCTATCTAAATGAGATGAACTAATGCTATCTCCCGTTAGTGCCGCTCTTTGGAATTTATGATTTTAGTTATTCATTTCCATAAATAGTTTGCAGAAGACTAGCACAGAACTGACACATGCCCATTATCTTGTTAATAGGCCTTCCTGATTTAAATCTACTAGGAATGCAAATAACTGATAATTTTAGACTCATTAAGTAACTCTCCCGAGACTTATTTTGGCTAAATGTTCCAATGGGCATGTTAAGCACTTCAAATGGGATTGGTAGAATTCTTTCCAAAATCTGTAAATTAAGGTTCTGAGAAATGACATGCAGTATGCATAATGAAACCCCCAGATGTAAATTAAAAAGATTTATACCGCTATATTCTGCTTACGTTATTGAATCTGAATGCTTCACAGGTTTTTATGAAGCAAATAAAGCACCAGTTTTTTTTCCCCTTGAATTTCCTTCTAAATAGTCACCGTGGAATCGTTCTTACAATGCTCCCTCCACATATTAAAGACAGAATTGTTCTTTCTGGTTATATATCATATTAAAGTTTTAAAAGCCCAAGGCACCGAAGCCGACTATTGAATTGGTAGGAGTAAGCCGGTTTGCAGCTTTTTAATCAGTTTAGTCGTCAGTTTAATCAACTAACACTTCAGTTGTTGAATCAGTGGGACACAGATTAATTTTTTAGATTGTGGGAAGAAAGAGTATGCTATTAGAACATGAAATGAGAACAAAAAACAATTAAATGTTGGTTTTCCTTCTGTCTAGGAAGTTTTTGCCAGTGTGCATAAAAGTTAAACGTGCTGAAAAAAGGTGAATCTATATGGGCTTGTTTATTCATATCGTCATTATATTCCCAATACTGAATGGGAAGGGAAGAGGGGAAGGGGGAAGGGGCAGAGGTGGTATTCAGCCAGTTCTGAGAGAGAACTGGTAGTGGAAATGTTGAGTAGTTCAGAGAACCGGCAAATGGCTGGCCCCGCCCCCGCTGCCTCTCAGTTTCTCAGCTGACCTTCTTTTGTTGCCCTGCACAGGAAAACAGAGCTGGGAAGCAGGTTAGTGGGGTGAGGAGGGAATGGGGATTTTGCAGTATCCTTCCCCTGCTATGCTCACAAAGCCACACCCACAAAGCCATGCCCACGGAACTGGTAGTAAAAATTTTCAAAGGGGAAAGGGGGGAGGAGGTGGAGGTGGAGTTGGAGGAGGAGGAGGAGGAGGAAGAGGAGGAGGAGGAGGAGGAGGAGGAGGAGGAGGAAGAAGAAGAAGAAGAAGAAGAAGAAGAAGAAGAAGAAGAAGAAGAAGAAGAAGAAGAAGAAGAAGAAGAAGAAGAAGAAGAAGAAGAAGAAACTTGCATTAATGTGCCAGTCTATACTCAAGTAATGCAACAGCTAATGAATAGACAGGTCATTGACACATAATATTTAAAATATATAGGATTAATGGAAATGTTTGATTTATTGTACACCCAAGTTAAAAAAAAGATAAGTAGTTCAAATTATACCCAACATTCCCATAGAAGACAATATCTGTAGCTCAGAGATGAGCTGGGGAGTTCCTGGAGCTGCAGTGGATATTAACCTAGCTGGCCCATGGAAGCCAGTGGAGCTCTGCATCGGATCACATTTTACACTAAAAATTCAGCACAGCATGTATCTGATGCGCCTTCCTCTTATCACCAGTGAAGTTACTTGACTTGGTTGCCTGACCTCCTCTAAAATAACAGTTATTGCTGCAGGAAAAGGGACACGTGTGACACTTCTAATCCTTGCTAGATATGTTTTTTTTAGTCTTTTAGCTTTGTTCATCACTCTTCCCCTGTCTTGCCTGAGGAAAAGTGGACAAACCCAACTTTGATTATACTTTAATTCGAGTTGATGTCAACCTGGGCAGGTGTGGAAAACTGCCAACCCCAGACCTTTTTATTATGATGGCTGGTGACACAGCCAGCCCGATGCTTAGAGCAACTTTGGTATCAGGCCTGCAGCCATCTTTTCTTTCGGATCTTTGGTCTGCCACACTTTCTGTTATTCTACTATGCATTTTCTATTGTGGGGAAAATGGGAGGGGGATTGTAAGGAGTTAGATGATATGTAGCCATAACAACATTCTTTCTAGGAAGACAAGGTCATCCTTTGTCTTTGAACCTCTGCATTTGACCGGAACTGGATGGGTGGAAGCTGCCAGCATGGCTGTGGAAGATTGGACCATGGGATGGACTTGTGGGTGTGGGGGCAAGATCTTGAACTTTCAACTAGGTTGGGAAAACTGGGAAGCTTTCAGATTCATGTTTTCCCAGATGTGCCAACATGGCTCTCTTAATAAATTGGAACTATGAGCAATACTTTGCCTTGGACTCTGATTTAATTTTGGATGCTATTTGGAACATTGACATTTGGCATTTTTGGTCCACCTATGTCAAAGACCTGGGACAGGCAGATGCTGCTGCTTAATAATATTCAAGGTATTGTTCCAGGTTGTCCCAAAAGTGCTTTTTCAAAAGGCCACTGGATTTTCTTGGTTTTTCTTTGAAGGTACTTTGCTTCTCATCCAAGAAGCTTCTTCCGCTCTGACAGGATGGTGGGGAATGGAACGATTTATCTTCCTTGCAGACAGCTGGTCATTTGTCTTCTTTGTAAAGAGTCGTTGGGGCCACTTGGATGAGAAATGAAATGTCTTGAAAGAAAAAAAAAACAAGGAAGCCCAGTTGCCTCCTGAAAAATCACCTTTGGGACAACCATGACCTGGATGACTGAGAATCTCTACAGACTTCTAGCTATAAAATTTGGGATGAAGATCCTTGGAATGGTGTGGGAGTTGGAATCGATTTCCATAGGGAGGAAAATATTCAGACTATAGGAACCATTAACACAACTCAGGTGACCCTTAGGACATAGATAAGCCTCCAAGTGGCCTCAATGACTCAAGAACACAAATAACCAGCTGTCTGCAAGGAGTATAAATCCTTCCATTCCCCACCATCCAGTCAGAGCTGAAGAAGCTTCTTGAATGAGAAGAGAAATGTCTTCAAAGAAAATCCAGAAAGTCCAGTTGCCTCTTGAAAAAAATACCTTTGGGACAACCATGACCTGGATGACTGAGAATCTCCCTAGAAATTGTTGCAGGTTGTTGACAGTGTGGGATCCTATTGGTTAACAACCGGTTGGGGATTGCATGCAGCAATTTACCTTCCGCATTACAGCTGGGGAGGAAAACAGACCAGGCACAGCAATCTGCTTTGCCACATGACTCAGCTTAGAGGATATACCATATTTTTCAGAGTATAAGACTCAGTGGAGTAAAAAATGCACCAAGATTTTGAAGAGGCAAATAATTAAAAACAAAGTTTTTGCACTCTGCAGACCTCCCAAAAACAGCCTGTTTTTCATGAAAACAGGCCTGTTTTTTCCCAAAAAAGGGCATGAGTAGCCTTTAGGAGGCTTGTAAAATGCTCCTGGAGACTGGGGAGGGGGGAAATTGAGCAAAAACCAGCCAGCTTTTCATTCATTTCTGCCCTACCCAGCCCCCAGGAGCTCTCTGAAAGCTATGTATGGCCATTTTGGTGAAGGGTTGGGGTTTCGGGAGGCAAAAAATTCTGTATTCAGTGTATAAGATAAAAGGTACGTCTTATACTCTGAAAAATACGGTAAGTCAGTAAAAACGTAAGGGCAGGTGAGTGGCCCAGATGATTATCAGAGCGAATTGGTTTGCTCCTTGCTGATCGTTGAAGCTACTGGTTTGCCAAAACCGGTCTGAACTGGTAGAATCTCACCCATGGTTGTTGAGTTTTCCAAGTAAAGCTACCTTTTGCAACTGAGTGATGATGATGATGATGATGTGGTGGTGGTGGTGGTGGCGGAGGAGGAGGAGGAGGAGGAGGAGGAGGAGGAGGAAGAAGAAGAAGAAGAAGAAGAAGAAGAAGAAGAAGAAGAAGAAGAAGAAGAAGAAGAAGAAGAAGAAGACGACAATGAAATAATGATAATCTTGATCATCATCTTCTTCTTCTTTAGATGTTTGTTCAAACAACAACCTCCACATTTTATCCCCCTCATTGCTCACATCAGTTGGGCAAAGTGAGCATTCAACATATCTTCAAGGACTTGAAGGTACTGTTGCGGGAATGCCTTGATCCTCACACACACCTTTCTTCAATTAACTAATTTTGAACTAATCTAGCTTCTTCTTTTTCTCCCACTTGAGGGAAATGTCATTTCCCCTCACAACTCCTGCAAGCTGACATGCTTTGAAGATTTAACAGCAAGATAATGAAAACAGGAGTTTGTGATTAAAGGAACACAGACAGATGTTGCTTGAGTAATGGGATTTGTCATGACTCTGCAGGAAGAGTAGAAAGCCCCACTAACATATGACTCCTGTCATTAACATTTTTAATGAATGCTACTGTAGGTGGCTGTGCACACAAATCCTAGTTAAGTAAACTCCGGAGAATCAATTCACTAAGAACTTAAATTCCAATTACTTTTAAAGAAGCGCTGAACAACAGAATCCAACAGCTATTATCTATAAATGTGAATGTGTTTCTTTCCCAGGTTTCTGTCTGTTAAATATTTTTTTCTGTAACACTAACTGGGGAGGAGGACTTAAAGCCTCTGACTTTGATTGAGTTCCCTGCAGATTTCATGAGCACAGCTCTCCTTTGGTCTGACATTTGATTTATTTCTTGTGGGGCTGCAGAAGGATCTATGTTACATATGGTGCATTTTATTAGATTTGGAATTCATCCAACTCCCTGATGAATCTGGGTTGCCTATATTCAAAGTCGGGGAGTCACTGTGTATGAGTATCAGCAGTGCCTCAGATAGAAAGTCCCTACAGAGAGTGGTAAGGATAGTGGAGAAGATTATAGGAAGCTCGCTTCCCGTTATTCAGGTATCAGTTTATAGCTCGAAACATGGTTAGAGATCGCCCACACCCACTTTACGGTCTGTTTCTGTTTCTCCCCTCTGGGAGGAGGTTTCAAAGTATCTATACAGGACTACAAGATTCTGTAACAACTTTGTGAAAAGCCGAACTTCTAGATTCTAGCGTACATGCGCACCCAAACGATAAGCTGGCTGCAAACATGTGCAGGCCACTTTTTGGCACTGCTGCACCTGCAAAGGGGTCACGCTCTGGAAAGCTGGACCTTCCGGGTTCTGGTGTGCATGCGCATTCAACAATCAGCTGGCTGACCTCCATGCACAGACTGGTTCTCGGCACTGCCGCGCGCACGGACAGCTGATCATTGCACATGTGTGCACGCCAGAAACCTGAAGCACAAACAGGCAAGGCTGTGCATGCTGTGCGGCATGGCTTTGTGTGCCACTCACGGTTATAGCTAGTTCTCAAAGATCCCAAGAAATATCTGTTTAAAATAAATTCTACATTGACTAATAATGTGTATTCCCTCCCCCCAAAAGTAGAACATTGGCAATGGTTTTTTTTTACGATTGGCTGGTGAATTGCTGTAAAAGGTGTTTTAAATAATTTATCATTAAAACAATTAGCCTTGTTATCAACTCGTTTATCAATTTCCATCAGCAGGTACAAAAGTCAGTTTTTCTCATGTCCAGTTCCCATGTGAAATTTCAGAGTCGGCATAAACAGTTCTAAATGGCAACTAATTCCTTTGAACATACTTTTCCCTGGAGAAGCTCGTTTCCAAATAAAACTAATTTCTTGCTGTTTTTGCAGCATTCCAGGAAAAAGAAGAACAGATGCCTTTGCTGATAAAATATTTGTTCATACATTCCCTATAATTTTGGAGTGGTGGTGGAAAGGAATATTGTAGGGTAAATAGTATTTTCTTTTCACATAACATATGTAATATACTCAGCTGTTATCTTAATAAACTATGCCTCTACTTCTTCTGAAAAAGTTTCGTTTTATAAAACAAATTCAGATAGCATGTAAAGATACAGTTGTTCCTCAACGTACGACCACAATTGAGCCCAACATTTATGTTGGCTAAGTGAGAAATTTGTTAAGTGAGTTTTGCCTCATTTTATGCCATGGTTGTTAAGTGAATCCCTGAACTCCTTAAATTACTGTATTTTTCGGAGTATAAGATACACCTTTTTCCCTCAAAAAAGAGGCTGAAAATCTTGGTGCGTCTTATACATCGAATACAGCATTTTTTGCCTCCCGAAGCCCCGCCCCTTCACCAAAATGGCCGTGCATACCCTTATGGAGGCTTTCAGAGAGCTCCTGGGGATGGGGAGGTCCGAAATGAGCAGAAAATGGGCTGTTTGTTTCTCCAGCCCCCAGCAGCATTCTATAAACCTCCATAAAGCTATGCATGCAATTTTTTGACTTTTTTGTTTTGTTTTTGGGGCTCCCCTGAGCACTCTGCAAGCCCCCCCCCCCAAGGCTATTTATGTCTTTTTTGGGGGGACGGGCCCGTTTTTGGGAGGTTTGCAGAGTGCAAAAACTTTTTTTCTTTTTGGAAAGCTCTTTAACTGATTGATGAGAATTAGACTGATTAAGTGCTGTGCTCCAGCAGAAACAAAGTCTTTTTTGTTATTCAAAGTTTTATTGGTTTTTTAAGAAATTTTCAAGGAAAAGG